>NC_139925.1:15419041-15451541 GCF_963514095.1 Eutrigla gurnardus
ACCTCCCCTCTGCAAATGATGGAAAGGACAAGAGGCAGGCAGGAAAAACAGGAAAACAGCACATGGACAACAGTCATGCTTCCTCCTGGAACCCCGCGTCCTTCAGCTGACCCCGACATGACGACGACGTCTCTCTCTTTATATTTCAACATCTATCTCTTTGCACGTTTGTCTTGATTTAACCTGAAATACAGTTGTGTTAAACTGATGTGACCTCTTGTTGTCTGCTAGAAATCCGGGGCCGAAGTGGAATGACAAATGAGGTGTACGGATGGGTCAACAAGCTGTGTGACTTCAACTCCGTAGACCCCTGTTTTTTTACTGTCAGCCAAAGTTGTATATCAAACCATCCTAACCATAGCAGAGGTTCAAAAGGGCTTATATCATGCTTGTACAATTTTGGAAGGCAATTACATAGTGTACTGTGTATACTGATGGAGCAGAGGTGAAACCAGAGGTGTAGCCACACCCACTGTCGTATGATGTAAGCCTCGTCTTTCCCCGAAACAGCTGAATATTAACTAAGTAGCCGAGCGGCCAAATGGGAAGCAGCACCAAGAAAGTCCAGTATACCCATCTACCAATAAATACTACACCACAGATTTGGAGGACTTGTTGCTCTCACTGGACACATTCTACACACTATATCCTGATTGCAGTGATTGCCCGAGAGGAGACCAAACAAAAGGGAGAAGGCTGTGATATTTCTGGCTTGTAGATTTTTTGCCTTTTCTTGCCGTTCAGGGTGGTTTGTGATTTCACTTCTCTCATACTCATGACAAAGCTCGCTATCATGTTCTCTGTGTTCTATCTTGTTGATGACTTTGAGACGTCCATGTGTGAGTGCAAATCGGCGGGGGACTGGCGAGGGGGGACGTGGCCAGCGAAGCTGTGCATTGTGGGAATTGTTGTCTTTTGTCGGTCAAGAAGGCACCAAATTCTAAATGTATTTTAAATTTTGACTACATATACTGTATGTACCACTTTCAATACAGATTCATGTTTCCACTGGTGAAGTAGTCCTTTAAGAAATTCACACTATAGTCACATTGAAATTAAGTTTGAGTGAGCGAGGGTGGGTGGCACAGAGAAAGAGAATGAGCAAAACAGTTTCACCGAGCGTCTTCTTTTTCTTTCTTTCTCCACATGGCAAGGTTGCTTTAGACAGGCGTGCACAAAAACACACTGTGCTCCAGCGTCAAGGTGATGAAAGCACAAGAGAGGACAACACAAAGCCCCATTCACTGATAGCCTGCACACAATAACATTCATTTCCACTTCTTAGCAAAATATTATCAATTCTTAGCAAGATTGTGGACCTCTACTTCTCTCTATTAAATGGTCACAAAGGCAGGTATGCACCTCTCAGGGTGAGGAAATGATGACATTCCTGTGGGGACATCAAAGTGCTTTGGAAGCAGCACTTTATAGTTATAATGTCGCATCATCCAATGAAAGGAATAGTTGCCCGTTGTATTTTCAACTGCCATTACTGTTTGGAATCCTTTCTGAACATTACTTTCTGACCTTGAAAACCATAGATGTTATATTAATGACTTTAATCATTTAAACAAGGAACGAGTCTTCTGTGGCACTCCCTTATTCTACACCAGAGGAGATTATTTTGAAACACTGGGCCTTTTTTTAAGGTGGTCATGAAATTTCCCGCATCTTGGTGACTTGCTATCGGTGCAGTTGAGGTATTTCTTAAACATAATATATGTGTAAATGGAAAACCGATATTAAAAGGCTTGATTGAGGCCTTAAACATGGGCTTTGTAGATTTTCCCCCATGACCAACAGTGGCTCTTTTAAAAACATATTAATGTGTGATATTATCTTGGAATTTCCTGTTTATATTTGATTCAAACTTGAAGACGCGTGTCTCCTTTTCCTAATCTTCCAGCTTGAAGTTTCTTCGGCCTACCTGCCAGTAAAGCCTCACTGCCACTCAACCATGATTTATCAAAGGAATGTGACACTTAAACCAAGACTTGCTCCTTCTCTGTACATTTAGTCCTCCATAGCAATGCTGTATGGAACATTAGCCCCGACCGTATCAAGATATTACATGTGAAAATAATGGAGCAGCACCAAAAGAATTGAATTCAAGTGATGAAGTCATTTTCCACTGCACTTCCCGGCCCTCTCCCCGTCTGCTCTGCCCATGGCAAATGTCCTGCTCAGCTCGTTTAACTAAAGGAAAGCTTAAAATCCCCCCTCAGGTAAGGAGCTCTCCAAGGACCCCATAATCTACACACACACACACACACACACACACACACACACACACACACACACACACACACACACACACACACACACACACACACCTGCAGAGCAGCAGTGAGGGTTTAAAGGCCTGTGTTACGTTTGTGTGTCACATTAGCATCTGTTTTGTCCGAGCTAATGTGGAGCTAAATGGTGAAGTGGTGTGAACCGGGCCATAAAAGTCTGCATCACTAAATAGTGTTGACACAGAGCAAAGATAAGGGCTCAGATAAGGCATGCTAACAGATTAGCAACCGCAGTCTAAACAACCACTCATCACCACAGCAACAACAGCTGACTTTACCAGTTGAAGGCTACATCCACAACGTCTTTTATTACATTTTCCGTTTTAAAAAACAAAAAGTTTAAAATGCACTCGTGCACTCAGGTGTTTAGGAAATACTACTACTACTCTGCAGTTGGTTTCAGAAAATACAACAGTACAATTATTGTACTAAAAGAAGTTGCTTGATACCACTGGATCGTTCTCTTAGCTCAAATAATAGCGGATAGCTTTGCCAATGCACAAATATTCTGCGTTTCCAGAATCACTCTCATTTAAGTTTCCCATTTTGGAACCTCTTTTCGCAACATGACAGCCACCACATGATGCATTCCCTATTTGCTCTTTCTGAATTTCTGTTCATCCTGAAATGTTCCTTCAAGTTGCTTCATTGAAGGCTAACATAATTCCATATTAATATTAATCAGTCATGATCTCCTGCAGATTTTATGAAATCCCTTTCCAGAAGAATTGACTCATGACATGAATATGGAGTATACACCGACCAAAAGGCAAAAGTATTATAATAAACCATATCATGTTTTAGCTGAGCGGCTGAGGAAAGTGAGAGATGCATATTTGAGCTAGCTAGTCATTTGACAGATTAACGTTACGGGGTCAGTTCCTTCAAATCACAAAAAGCACATTTCTTACAAGGCATTGACTTGGAATTTTGTCTCAGTGAGGTAAAAATACCAACGTTGAACACGATGAAAGGGAAAGCGATCAAACGCGCTAACTACTGCCGTGTTATTGCAACAGTGGGTGGCGGTTGTCCGCATTCAGAGATCTGAAAGACCTGCAGACTTTCTACACCGAGCAACATCTCCTATATAAATTCTGATAATATGGACAATCTGAATAATAGTAGTTGACTGGAAGAAAATATCCATAATAACTTCACAAAATCTCATGGCCTTTATAACTGCATACAATCAAGTGCCATTATTTTTCAGTGTGACATTTACGGTGAAAGGCAGACACAGAGGGAGACTGGCTGTGTTGTCTTCAATTTCACACGGTTTATAGGATAAGATGAAGGAAATACAGCCAATGAATAAGGCAGGTAAGAAGAGCTAGAAGATGTACTCTTGACGCACACGTCTGACTTAAAAATCCTATTAAACAATACATGCAGAAGAAATGACCAAAAAAATCATTTTCTTTTTATATCAAAATCATATATCTTTTTCTTCATGGGAAAAAAAATATGATGCATGCGCACATAAGCTAGTACCAACCAATTCTAACCATCAATATCATGACATCCATCGATCCAGCTGCATCTTGAGCTCTATACAGAGCTAGAGACGGTTGTGAGCTCATCTTTTCAACAATCAAATCAAATTCCTCCCAAAGTTTGACTTGGAAATAGGTTGGTCAACTACAGTTACACTTGAAATGCAGATTCAGTTGGACTATAAACCTAAAAATCTTCACTTTTTGCATCCAAATGTTATCATTCTGTTCGATTTAACATATTCTTGCATCTTATTAGAGTCGCTGATGAGCCAGAATTTTACAAACAAAACAAAAATATCAGCATCAAGCACTTAATTTAGAAGTAAACTTAAACTATAAACCCAAATAAAAACATGTCACCTATATAATATCTATTAAATGCATCGCTTTTCTATGCTGAACTTGAGTTTGATGTCTATTACTTTACTCACAAATCCATTCTTCTTTCAAGTGGCACTAACTTGTCTAAAGGAGGCACTGATCCTCCTTCAAAGGTCATATTTAAAATGTACAGGGACATATTGATAAGGACTGCTTCATTTCAAGATCAACATATCAAAGATTTGAAACAGCTTCTTTAACAGCGGTCTGGTTTGATGGAGGTTGAGGGGTGTGTGTCTGAAAGCTGTTGGCTTATAATGTCAAAGGTTGTTTTCCATATCAATCGTATAGTTGTATACATATATCTATCATAGCATTGCATACATGCAAAGAAAAAGTTGTATTAAATCTTAAAACTATAAGCAAAGTGACGCAGATCCTGGATTGAGTTTCCATTTGAAGATGAAAAACTGGTCGACTGCACCTGACATTCTCATCCAGTGTGATAATTACAGTGGAGAGCAATAGACGCGTAGCGAGAGAAAAGATCACTGATTGAATAACACAGGAAAGATGGGGATGAGTCATGAGATGCTGATTATTAGAACAGTGGCTAAGATGTTAGACTTGCAAAAGGTCATTAAGATACGGCAGGGCTGAGATATCACAGATGAAAGCAGTCAAATACTCAGACTGACTGTCCATACTCCATCTCCATCCCTTTTCTCCGTCTTTCTCAGCATCTCTTTCCTCCGCCCCCCACCCTGGCTTTTATTCTGTCCCTCCTTACCCCAAATCTTCTTATGAAATCTACTCTTGCCACGGGTAATTACAATGAACAACTTCATATGGCTGCTCGGCCTGCTGCCAAGATAAGGCAGGGTAGTACAGCACACACACACACACACGCACACACACACACACACACACACACACACACACACCACCGTCGTCTATCTTATCTCCATCGTCACAGAACAACCGCCTTCTGCCCAATTCTGCCCTAATCTTCTGCGTAAACAATACTGATATTTCCTCACCATCCACAATGAGAGGAGGAGGGGGGAGGAGGGAGGAGGAGGGGGAGGACAGGAGGGAAGAAGGGTGAGGAGAAAAGGTGTGAGGCTGATAAAATCACTCACCTCCCTCTTGCCTGATTCAGCCTCGGTTTGGCCACCTTTATGTGTGCGATTGTGTGCGTTCAGTTATTCATACAATATGCAAGCAGTGAATAATGTGGGCTCTTATGAAGATACATGTTCACCATGGCTGCTCTTGTTATCGTCGCTACAATAGCGTAGACTATATATTGTTAGTGGCCATTTATGAATGTTATTTAAAACGATGGCATTTCAGAACTAGCATGTCACTCCATCTGCTCAAAAGCTGGTGTCTTTACAGTGATCTTGATAGAATGACTCATTATATATCCAGTTACCGTGGTGACACCCCAAAATGCAGATTTTCCCTAAAAGGTTAAGTAGGTGATGCTATTCAGAAACAATTTCCGTTATGTTAAGGTCCTCTTAACATACCGATAGCCATCAATACATTAAATGCTTTGACATAAAACATTTTTTTTAAATGCCATCTGTGGCCGTGGCAGGACTGTAAAAACCCCGTCCAATCCAAAAAGTCGGGCTGGATCAAATAATTGGACGGCCTGCCTTTCTGTCAATGCTCACTTCCTGATGGCGCACTTCGGTTCAGCGATACGTTCAAAGTCAAAGTCTCTGTGGTTTTTCCAAATTACCTACTCTGCCTTTAATTGTAGTGCTGTTTTTCATAAAACACAACAAGGATTATCTTCTTGAACCGGGTCATGATTTTCAAATGTATTATTAAGACAATCTTTACGGTCGATATCTCCAAAACTTGACAACTCTCCCCAAAACAATCTAGATTGACAAAATATGACAAAACAATATGCTTTTTTTGGGGGGGGGGGGTTACTGTCACTAAGTTCATAAGTTCCGTTAAGATGCTGGCAACATTAACAAGACCCCTGCGCTGCCAACCAAAGCTGCAATTGATTTGAAGGAGAGTTCTGGTTTACTACAGGTTTGGGGGTATTGTCATAATTTTGGCTGTTGTGTGATTGTATTCACTGAGTTAATTTCATAGATCTTCGTTGCTAAAAAGAAGTTAGAATGGACAAAAAACATGAGCAGTCCGACAATCAGACAGGTTTCTTAAACAAACCCCCAGGTTAGCCAAACATGTTTGGAAGAGAAAAGGAAAGTGGACAATAAAGAACAGCCTTCCTGTTTCAACTTTGACCTTTTCTTTACCTGCTCTGTGTACACCCAGTGAGGGTTTGTCGCTGAAAGTTTGTGTGAGCTCTTGTGGTTTTATCTCCAAATGAAGTTCTCTACTCTGCAATCTGTCTGATTTTTTTCTGTTTTTGTCTGCCACTATTGTCTTCTAATCAAGCTAAATGAAATGAAGGAAGGCATCCGCTACCAAATAACGCCCAAATCCTCCTTTAAGAGTCCAGTTGAAGTCAGTAAAGATGTGTAACCTGCAGGGAGGAATTAGAAATGGAACATAAATGCACCGACTGAACAAATCCTGGCATACACCTACATCAGATTTGATTGACATCTCACGCAATAGACTTCAACAGAGGCTCCTGTTGTGAAAACAGTCATGTTTGCTTTTAGTGACCTATACCTCAGTCTATACCTGTACAATGTAAAACAGACTGGATCCACCAAAGTGTCTTGGCATTTAAATAGTTTTAGGTGACATGCATGTCCGGGGGACTGAAGCGATCTGAAGACTGAGGCTTTTAAGAGGATGCCCAGCTCCACTTCAGAGCAGTGCAAACCGTCAACAGACCAAGCTTTATGTATATATTGAGATTTATAATTTAGCACTCAGACAGTTTTCTTGCCTGAAGCCACAACCAAAGGTAGGCAGACATGAGTCGCATGACCTTTCAGAGGAAGATTGAAAGAGAAACAAAGAAAGATAGGATGGAAATTAAAGGACGCCTCCGTTGTGACTAAGCACCCTGACCCTCCCAATCCGGATCGTGGGTGATACTTTGCTTGTATGTCGTTATTTCTGTCTCTATTAAACTTCAAAAGCAGCTTCCAGTCTAAAGCCCAAGTTATGCTTCCGCGTCGACACAACGCAAGGGGGCTTGCGGACCCCTTACGTCCTTGCGGACCCCCCTTACGTCCAACGCAAGGGCCTGACGTGTACCTCCCAAAAATCCTAGACGCGCGTCGAGGCGACGCAACGCCAACGCAACGCCAACGCAACACCAACGCAGCGGCATTGGCTGTGATTGGTCCGCTAACTACATCCGCTGGAGACCGCTATCCGGTTTCCACTCATAAACACCGCCATTTAAACTTTTAAAAGGCTACTTTTATTGTTTGCACCTTGTTTTATTGTTTGCACCTTCTCGCTTTTGCACAAAGAAATAAAACTACAAGTTCTGAAAAATTGTGGACGTTTAAAGCCGGAAAGTAAACAAATAGGCTATAACGAGGCTAACGACGATATATGTCAAGAGTCTCGGTCGGTCGGTCAGTCTTTACAAAAAACATAGCGCCCTTTACCGGTGTGGCATTGAATTGCATTTCGACACGTAAACCCAACGCAGAACCATCACGGTCTCCAAGCAACTGCGTGGCAGTTGCGTTGCCGTTGCGTGATCACTACGCGGAAGCATAATCAGGGCTTTAGCAGTCGAATCTCTACATCTCTATGTCATCCTTTCTCCCCACGACCCCCGTCATCCTCCTCCTCCTCCTCCTCAGCCGTGATGGTGCAGGACACCCTTGGGGGTCTGAGGAGAATTAGGAATGAAAGTTGATTTTTTTTAAATATATATATATGTTTGTTGCTTTTTAAAATTTAAGAAAAACACAAGACAAAAAAAAATAATAATAAATAAACTCCCCCCCCCCCACCCCAAAACAAACAAATAAAACATGAACAGAATCAGCTCATCTCATAAGAAAATAATAAAAGGTCACAGTCATTACAATAAACTAAACATATTTAAAGAAAACTGTACAAAGTGAAAAGTAAAATCCTCTCCAGGTGAAGCATACTGGCCATTTCTCTTAGCCACAAATCGTATGTGGGTGCAGTGTCTGCCTTCCATGTCCGAAAGATTAACTGGCCACAGTTCACAGTTCCAAATACAATAGCCTTTTTCTGATATTTATTGGCAAAAGACCAAGAGGTAGTTGCCCCGAGAATGGCTACCAGCAGATCAGGCCCCCAACATTTCCCATAAGCCATAGAGAAGCAATGAAAATACTTTTACAGTATGTGTACAGTTTACTGCATAACCAAAAACTATGTACTAAATTACCACTCGCAGACTTGCATCTGTTGCAAATGGGTGAAACATCAGGAAAGAAACTGTGCAGTTTTCCTCTAGAATCGTAGAGTCTAGTGTCTTAAACTGCATTAGGCAATGCCTGACATTCACAGAACAGTCATGTATACTCTTCAGACTTTCATCCCATACAGTTCTACATTCAGCTCATCTTTCCATAGAAATGAAAGTTGATTTAATCAGAAAATACACATACAGCTCATCAGTCCAGGTTAAAAGGGGGCAAAGTGTGTGTGTGTGTGTGTGTGTGTGTGTGTGTGTGTGTGTCATCAAAACATGGCAGCTCACTCCAAGGTCCCTATATCAGCCAGGGTTTCTATTGTCAAAACACTAACAGCAATGCTGAGGCCATCTGTTTTTCATTGGAAAGAGTCCAACAAGCAGCTTTAGAACCTGTTGTTTCACATAAACACGCTACTTCTACTGTATCATGAGGGAGAAAGGGATATAATTGTCTTGTAAATAATATTTATTGCTTGATTTTGCTGCTCCCAAATTATTTGAAGTATCCGGGCTTGTGACAAAGTTGAATGGGCAATGTTATTTGTATTTTTTTACTGATCTGTTAAACCTGATGATCATGAGTTGTCAGATGAAGTCTTTGAACCAAATAGAAGATGTAGAATGTCATTTAGCAGGAAAGAAGCTCAGACTGTAGAAATACTGAGGTCACAAGTTTAATTTCCCTCAACATAGCCACACCTCCCAGAAAAAAAAAAACTTACCAGACATCAAATAAAAGTCTGTAAAGCGTCTAAATGTCTGTGTTTTTATACATGACTGTCTAAAGTTTCAAACCCTTGTCCACACTGAGAGGAATACATTTAATATTGGCCTTTTTATTTGTTTCTGTTGTGTTGGCATAAAGGTTGTGGAATTTAAACAATCTTGAATCTAAAGCATACTGTAATGAGCATGAATGACAATAAAGAGTCTCACAAAAACAGATCTGTTGGTTTTTTTTAACAACACAAACTAAATCTTACATGAAAATAATATTTTGGTTATTCTCTGTTAAAAATATGCTCACAAGAGCAGCTTATTAGTCCCATGGGGGATGAATAGTTGTTTTTGCAGCCCTTCATGCAGTAAACAAAATGTTTTAAATGTGTCACAATACAGACAGATAGAAGGGAGAGATTCCATGACCCCTTCTCTTTGACAAGGTTGTAGAGAGACAGATACAGGAAGTGTCTCTTGTTGACAGATGGGTGATGTACTGTGAGAGCCCATTTCAACGTGGTCGAGGATGGATTTCACTGTGTGCTGTAGGAGCCTATTTGTTGTGGAAAGGATTACGGTGAACGATCTAGTCGCAAACAAGATTAGTGTCAGCGGATCATGTTTGATTGGGAAGCTCCAAAACAGCACTCGCGACTGTGAGACAAGTTGTTTCCCCGCGTGGAGCCAGCGGGAAGGAAATCACGAAAATACACACGGGCCGACAAATAAAGTGTACTCTCACCGCTTCACGTTGTTGCATATCTGTCCAGCTCACGCTGAAAAGCGAGAGATAACAAAGTACACTCCGAAGTAATTTTGCCTTTGATTTAGAGATTGAGCTGTAGAGTTGTGTCTTTTTATAGAGCCGGACACAAACACGCGCACATGCACTCGCACAGCCGCGGTCACACACACTCAGGAGTATCTGTAATCCCCAGTTGAGACAGGCAGACACCCCCGATGCATCACTCTCCTGTTCATTTCATAGATCTGTCATCGTCCCCGGACAAAAGCACCTCACCAGGATGACTAATCTGCGCTCGGCTCGCTGTCCTGGCTGACTCAGGCTGCCATGTCGATTCTATTTCAGACGTGAGTCAGCGATCGTTGAAGCGAGCTATGATTGGAATGGAGACAAGTCACACAAAGGGTAGACAGAGACAAAGGTGGACGTACAGGAACAGAGAGGGGAGGGGGGAGGGAGGGGGGGAGGAATTCTATTTATTCTCAACTCATTAAAACTTCTTCAAACACTGAAAGATGACTGGAGGCATCGCAGCGCTTGTATCACTCTCTGTGTGTTTTTAGGACTTTTGGGGACATACATGTTTACACAGTAACATTGTGGGGACTCACCTCCCTTATGGGGACAGAATGCATGTCCTCATAACAAGAAATATTACGTTTTAGGGTGAAGACTTGGTTTAAAGTTAGGGTAAAGTTTGGTTTGGATTAAGGTTAGGGTTAACTAGGTTAGGGTCAGGGTTAAGGTAAGTCTCAAATGGGATGTCCCCAAAAGTCATGAAAACATGAGTGTGTGTGTGTGTGTGTGTGTGTGTGTGTGTGTGTGTGTGTGTGTGTGTGTGTGTGTGTGTGTGTGTGTGTATGTGTGTGTGTGAGAGAGAGAGAGAGAGAGAGAGAGAGAGAGAGAGAGAGAGTCCCAGTCCTCCCTTGTCTCCCCCCAGCAGTGACAGTGAGGGCTCCAGGGCTGACACAGGGACAGCCCATCTCAGCCCAGCACACTGCAGCCCCCAAAGTCACCAGGCGTACCCGACCAGACAGTGATGCTGCTTAGAGGCTGGGACAGGAGTGCTTTTGGGAGTTGGGTACAGGTTGACAGGCTGCCATATCAAATAGACACACACACACACACACTCATAGAGAGAGAACATATAATATCAATATGATGATATGTGAGAGAAACTACATCACTGTTTCACCCTTCAACCCATCTTTCAAGCCCACTCATCACCAAAACCACCAACCTGCAGTGTCCTGACATATCATCCTCAATGACCCAAATTGGTGAGCTAAGCAGAGGCTGACGTGAACACACACACACACACACACACACACACACACACACACACACACACACACACACACACACACACACACACACACACTCAGTCAAATGTACCAAACAAACACTCCACTACACACACTCAGGCACGGGGTTACTTACACAAAGCAAAGCACATGTATGCTTGATAGAGCTGCAAGACAAATACATATCAAATTTCACATGCTGTATATAATATATCAAACACACATTGAATGTGAAAACAATCCCTTCATCGGGATAAATTGGTTTTGGCCTTTTTAAAGTGAAGAAATATGATATTTTATTTTATGTACCATTCATTTCATGTTATGTTTAGCAGCTCATCTAAACTTTGAGCAGCGTTGAAGGCAAGCAGTCATGTCAAGATACTGAATATATGCTCATCCTATATATTTGTTACTTGAACCACAACAGAATGCGTCATCTACAAGCATTCAAGCAACTGGTCTACACATCACTGCTGTAATGTTTGACCAAATACATACAAATTGTAAAGTTGGAAATGAGGCGTCCGACAGCCAATCAGTGGTGGTATCGAACAGGTATTAAAGGGGTTTTTCAGAATATGTGAGTCAATGCAACCACAAGAGGCCCTTGAGCATGCCGCTGTAAATGAGCAACCGAAAATCTGATGCAGTTTGGTGCAGCAGTATGTGAGATTAGCCATGGACAGACACAGAGATTCACGCTCACAAACAGACACTACCAATCGCATTATCTCCCGGTGGAGATAATAATTTATTTGATTGGTTAGAGGGGGGCAAGGTCTTGAGGTTTCAGAGAAGTAAAAGCTCCTGCCTGATGTTTAAAACCCTCTATTCTGCCCCCCCTCTCTCTCTCTCTCTCTCTCTCTCTCTCTCTCTCTCTCTGTTTCTCTTCCACAGATACATTGCAGATTGGGGGGCCTGCTGTCTTTGCCAGGCAGCGGTACACCATTCCTGCTGAATTATTCACGTCTTGCGGAGAAGAGGAGCAGAGAGAGACAGACCATATAAAGCCAGGCTAATTAAAGTAGTGGTATTAAAAGTGTGCCGTGTCTCTTCGAAGGAGGGAGGAAAGAGAGATCAGTGGTGATACCTTTCCTCTCTCCATGTCTCTATCGCTCATCCCCCCCCCCCACCTCCCTCCTTCTCTCGCTTCACTTATCCCCCCTCCCTTCCCTCCGCTTTCTCAGGAAAATTACAACCTGACTGCTCACTTTAATATTTCAGCATCTAAGTGAGTGTGACAGGCTCTCCTTTGTGTCGCTCCCTCTCTCTCTCTCTCCCCCATGTGTCCCTACCTCCCTCCACCCGCCCGCCCCAACCTCCCTGTGTCGTTTGCTCATCGTTCCCCTCCCCGATGGTTCAACTTTTACCATGTGACAGGAGGGGGAAAGAGAGAGGGAGACAGAAAAAAAACAAAAACAAATCAGGCTCAAAGCGAGGCCTCGCTGCCAGGCTATCAGGCTGTCTCTCGGTGAATTCCATGACACGTACACCGCCATGAACCCACAGTGAGGAGAGGTATCGCTTCGCCCCGATACACGCCACTCACACTCGGCCCTCGACGCACACGGGCAGCGTTTCGGAGTGACAGAGGCGGCGGTGATCTCATCCACAGAGGCAGACACAGAATAGTGCAGACTTACGCCCATACTCACGAGTCACCTTGAAAAGACTTTAAAACTGCAATGGTCTTTTGGACGCGTGCATCGACGCTCATATGTATCATGATGGAATAATGAATGCGTGTCTGGACACGTATTATACACAGATGTATCCTACATGTTCTCGTTGGCGGAGTGATGAGAGCGTGTTATTGGAGGTGAATAGCCAAGAAGACGGCTCGCTGTGTTGTGTGTGTGTGTGTTCGTAGGCACCATGATACACATCAATAATTTAGCTGCTCCCCCCTAGATCCAATTCATTCTATTTTCATCTCTGCCATTTGATATCCCTGTCTGCTTCCACTCTAAAAACAGTGCATATTATGTCCAGAAAGCGAGTGAAAAATATACAAAGAGCCTGAGGAAACGAGCCCTATTTATCCCGAGAGGTAGGAAAGTAAATGATGCAACAACGGCTCGCAGACAATGTCAGCACAAAAGCATTCAGGGCTTACATTTCTGCGCTCCATGTCTGCACACAAGAAACGGATCACGCGCGCGCAAACAGAAAGTGTCGACACAGTGAGCAGGTAGCGACATTGTACACAATATTGATCACATAATTTACTCCTCTCTATCAAGCTACAAGACTATTGATCAAATAATTCCATATGCGGGCCTCGGCCACTGCCAAATTGCTAAAATGGGGCTGCTCTACTCAAAGCGGGTCCCATAATGGTTTTGGCATTGATCGTGGCTCTCCTCACTCACTCCCAATGCAAACAAACCTCATTTAACTACAGAACTTGACAGCAAGAAAGGGTACGTGAATATGAGCAAAGCAATCGCACGGAGAGCTGAACTGCAAAAACTTCATGTGCAGACTGACGGCTCAACATACTTATGCAGAACATGCACAAGCTTTCAACATTGGACATGGTGTATCTGTGTCCTCATCAATCGTACAAATGAACTATTTGCTGTGTGTTTCAGAGCAGAGTTAATTTTGGAGCGGCAGGTGGGTTTTTGGGAATGATTGGAAGATTAAGGCCATTTGAAAGGCCAATTTGACCCCATTTTTACACACTGATGGCTCAGCTGGCCGTTTTCCTGCCACTGCGTCGCCCGGAGGCTGGAGTCACACACACACACACACACACACACACACATGCAGTAGGTGTGTTAAATCATATGTTATGCACTTGCATGCATATATACGATACCTGCGAGTGTGCACGTGCATGTTCCCACGGTCCATAGATACACGTCCATGTTGGTGACAGATAAGGTTTGGTGAAAAGTCAAGGAAATAAATGGAAAAAAGACAAGTGGGATGAGTGGAGCAGAGGTGACAAGGTTATAAAATCTCATTGATGGCTCTCCTTTCACAGTCAAAGTGTTGTTTGGCAATGTATGTATCTGTTTTAATTCTTTATCTCAGGCAGAAATAAAAGCATCTATATAGAAATCCCCCTCTGTCAGGCTGTTAACACAGGAATGCATGTTTCCAGCTGTCCATCCTGAGCTGTCAACGCAGGCCTCGTAATTGCTTGCATTTCACCCGTGTTTTATGTTTTTTCACGCATTATGACAATCCAAAGCATCCGTTGCTGCTTCGTTTTACATGATGCCAAAAGACCACATATATGGTGCCGTGATCGTATCCTGTAGACACTGATGGGGGACGGAAACTGCTGATGTGCTTTTATCACGTAGCCTCTGTAGACACGGTTTACACTAAGCTGCACAAAACTCCTCTTTTTTTTCCTCTTTCTCTCTCTATGTTTCAGCTCTCTGCCCACACTGGGCGTGGACGTAGTCTCAAAGAGGGACAGAGGATCATGTGAGATCTGTAGCGGGAGAAGGCTGAGAAGTGTGACAGTGGAAACACGGGAAGGGGAGGAGAGACACAGAGGACAGGAGAGGATGGGAGAGGATGGGAGAGCGATAGAGTTTGACAGAGAAGGAGAGTCCAGCTGGTGGCAGAAACAGAAAGAGATGTAAGGATATGACACCTCCTGTCTCCGCACCGGCCCTCGCTGGCCTTAGCTGGAACATACATGACAGCCTTGTCACACTCATTTACTCCCTCTCTTTATCAAGAGAGATATGTGTTGTGAGAAGGAGAGTCATACAGTGGGCGAAAGACAAACAGAGAAAAAAAGGAGAATCGAGTAGGAGCAAGAAATAGGTGGGAAGGAAATGTTTAAAACAGGAAGAAAGAAAGGTTAAAAGCAGTAATGACACTGCATCAACTCATTTTCACATTGCTTCCACCCAGGTGCCTCTCAGCCTCCCACGCTGCTAATGTTCTTGACCAGCTTAGGGCATGTTTTACCCATCTTGTGGGGACATAAATCGAATTGCACAGGTGAGGACTCACCTTCTTTTTTTGGGATGAATTTCACATTCCCATGGTATAAATCATTACGTTTCAGGTGAAGATTTGATTCAGGGTTCAGGGTTAGGGTTCTTGCCGGCAGCAGTCATGGTTGGTAAATCTCCAGGGAGTTAATGTCAATATGAGGAAACACGACTGCTTGTAAAGTAAAAGAAAGTATCGTTCAAACGTTGGAATATTTTCAAGCTTGTTCACTTCCACTGAACGTTCACAATCGTCTCGCTGAAATTGGTTTTAACCTTTCGACAAGCGTTTTAATTAACACACGAGCAGTCGCTCTGTGGGCATGCACTCAGAGCAACACTGTCATTCCTCATCTCTCCTCTCTGTCAGGGGATGTTTGGAAAGCACTTTTAACATGAAGAAGATGTCAGAAATAGCACAGTTATTACTAGTAATGTGTACTGTGTTGGTCATTGCATGTTGCTTCAGGTACCAGTGAGATAATGAAACACTATCCAGGAGAAGCCCGCATCTTTGTGTGTGTGAATCCTCTGCACGCCCACTGTGTAAATGCAGCATTCTCATTGAAGTAAATGAGGAGCCCAGGTTTTTTTCTTCTTTTTTTTAAACATTATTTTAAGCATTAGGGAGGTTTGACACAGATGTTGAGGGATAAGGCCTGGCTTGCAGTCACCATTTGTCCACTTGCCATTGTTAAAGTGTAAAGCCACAAAGTTGTCAGCATGATATTGTCTAAAATATCGTTGTAGTACGCTGTGATAAGAACCAGGAAGAAACAGCCCCAGACCAGACGAACAAAAAGGTAGTGGCCATATACAACCTCTCCAGCCTTTTCCTGCTACAATCCATATTCATGCTTGTAGGAGGAAGAGAAAACCTCTCTGGGCGTCCAATGATTTGCATGTGATACATAAATGAGGTGAACCAATCAAGGAAGCAGCTCTCTCTCTCTCTATCTGTGTGTGTGTGTGTGTGTGTGTGTGTGTGTGTGTGTGTACTCATGTCCGTGGCGCTCAGCTGGTTAAAATTGCATGACAGGAGGAGGGGAGGAAGAAGCATGAGGGAAGGGAAAAATGATCGGTCCAGCACAGTAGTTAGCTTATGTAAAGGAAGAGAGACCCTGAGTGAGAGGGGGGGGGGTATGCACAGCCTTGGAGGGCCCTGTCGCACCGCTCGACACAATAATGAATTTCAAATAAGTTATTCACTTCAGGAGTAAGTGGCTGGCACCCACTCCTTGCAGCTGGTTTGTTGAGATAATTGATTTTCAAATAGTTTTGAGGACAAGGAACAGAGCCGGGCACTGGCAGAGGGAGGGGGAGGGGGGTGGGGGGATGACAACTACAACAAGGGTGGTGTGCATATGTGTGGCACCGCTGCTTTTGCGTGTGTGCAC
Organism: Eutrigla gurnardus; assembly: GCF_963514095.1. Lineage (NCBI taxonomy): Eukaryota > Metazoa > Chordata > Actinopteri > Perciformes > Triglidae > Eutrigla > Eutrigla gurnardus. The sequence goes on from NC_139925.1 coordinate 15,435,659, forward strand.
ATCAATTATGTGTGTGAGAGAAGTAACAGGGATGTTTTAATTCGGGCAGGAAAGAGGCCGTGTCGGAATGGAGGCTGGCTGTAATTAAACCCATCCGGCTCTGCAGCCGCACACACACACACACACACACACACACACACACACTTGTGTAGGCAAAGATGAATTTTTCATGTCTTGCACGTCTACTTCATCTCCGACCGTCTCTCCGTTCTCGTGCCGACTCAGGGCGTGTTGGCTAGCTAAACTTTGCGCGGCTTTCCGCGGCGCTGTTAACATGGCAGCCCTCCTCTGCTGGCTGCACTGACACAGATAACTGAGCATCCGAGATGACAGCGACACAAACTCAATGAGATGCATTAGTGGCAGGATTTGAATTGACAATGTAATTTACCACACCTCTCTCCATCTCTCTAACTCTCTCTCTCCCTCTCTCCTGCCAACTCTCCCCCTCTATCGGCACCAACCTCTTCTCACTATCGTTCTGTTTAATTCATAGTAAGAGGGAGAAAGTGAGGTGAGGAAACTCAAGCAGCCTCTGGGGTTTTCCATCATGAATATATTTAACACATTAAACATCATACAGGAGAGAGATAGAACAACAAACACTTTCCAGCAAAACAGCTTTTGTCCTCCTGTATCAGATCATTTTAAAAGGAATTTCTGTAAAGCACATAACTCGTTTACAATTGTAATTTAGAACAGGGCAGGGTTGGAGAGAGTACTGCAATGTTAATATTAATATTAAGTACAAGTAGCGTTACTTAAAAGACTCTTTACTCAAGTACAAATAAAATACTTTGAATTACATTTTGAAAAGGGAAAGGGGGTGTTGGTAAAGAAAATTGATGATGACATTGTATGATAGAACTAAAAAATGTCAATGTATAGAACGATAAACATCACAGCACAAACCATAAGTATATTGCATTTCTATAGCATTAATACAAATCAACAATTATAAATGTTCCTCAAAACTTAACGAACTTAACGAAATCCATTAATAGGTGTGTTTTTTTCGTACTCACCTGTCTTGTCCATCCCAAAGTCCTTCACAATCTGCTCCATTTCTGTGCTCGTTCATTCTCCATGCATGATAGGCTGCGACCAGTCCACTCGGCCACTCTGTCCCAGTATAACCAGTCCACTCAACCTCTATCCCAGTATAACCAGTCCACTCAACCTCTCTGTCCCAGTATAACCAGTCCACTCGGCCTCTCTGTCCCAGTATAACCAGTCCACTCGGCCTCTCTGTCCCAGTATAACCAGTCCACTCGGCCTCTCTATCCCAGGATGGTTGTCACAAACAGCAGAAAGGCATCACAGCTCAAAAGTTCCTCGGTGGACGCAGACGTCACCTGCAGGAGGCACCATGAGCATGTTAGCATTTAGCATGTTAGCCAGATGACCCAGCATACGCCTGTTTCACACAACAGCGTGAGTGTGTTTGGTTTGCGTCCTTGCCAGGTGGTACATTAAATCACTGCTTAACTAAGGTGGATGCAACCGTTTACTTATACGGATCTGAAATAATGTACAATATTTGAGATGAATAAATACAAAAAATTGAGCACTAATAAAATGACTGATTGTTAAAATTAGTTGGAAAAAGTAGCCAAAACAAACTTATAGTAACAGGCTAAATGTAATTTCATACTGTGGTATGAAAAGGTGTACAGATGTATTAGAAACTTTTTTTTTCTCTTGTGTTTTTATCATTAATATTTGCTTTGGAAAGGATTCCTCATCAGCTTTGTTGGGTGGCGTCTGTCCAGTTCATCATGCTTGTTCTGCCAAATCCCCATAAATAATACATGACTTTTGCTTTGTGTTCACTTGCTGTAGGTGTTAAATTTCAATCCATGGGATCATTCACAGAGATTGCTCTCACTGGGGTTTTTGTTTTACATGTCAGCACCAGTTAGTAGCCCCGCCCCCCCCATCCCTCCTTTTTTTTTAACAATTATACCACTGAAATTTAGACAAACCAACATTCTGGATGAAAGAAGTGTGGCAACAATGTCAATCATATTTTTAAACCCCTAAGTGGTGCTTTAGCTGTCGCATGACCAGAGAACGTTGTCATTGAACCTAATCCAGAGTTTACAGAATCGTCCACTATTAACATTGTCAGACGGGTGGTGCTTTGAACACACCTTCCTCCACTTTCCATGACTTGAATTCTCAGGCAACAGGACAGGTTGACAGCTTTGGCCTTGGGCCTATAGATACTCATTCAGACAATAATTGAGCTATAAGGGTAATCGGACAGCCTCTATTTAGCACCTGACGGACTGTGTGTGTGTGTGTGTGTGTGTGTGTGTGTGTGTGTGTGTGTGTGTGTGTGTGTGTGTGAGAGAGAGAGTGTGTGTGTGCGTTTGTGAAACCCAAACCCTGTCATTGTGCAAGAGGAGGAGCAAGAAGCCGGCTCTGTGCAGACATGTACACAATCTCTGGAGCCAAATTCTCACACAGGACAGAGGATTGCGGGGCTAAAAATTTCATACATGCACACACACACACACACACACACACACACACACACACACACACACACACACACACACACACACACATATGTTGGCTAATTACTCAAGCCTGAAAGCACACTCACAAGAGAATAGTTTCTGTGTTTGTGTTAATATGTCCGTGTGTGTGTGTGTGTGTGTGTGTGTGTGTGTGTGTGTGTGTGTGTTCTTTCTGATGCAGATTGACAGGATGCTTAGGAGGCTGTGTGCTCACTATAATTACACACACTTGAGAAATGTCGTCTCTCTGTGTTGGAGAGGAGGGTGTAATCAAGCTCTCTCTGTCATGCACGCACACGCACAAACACACACGCACAAACACACACACACACACATGCACACACACACACACACACACACACCTGACATTCTTGCAAAGATTAGCAACACACCTCTTTGCTCTGGAATCCAATCGGAGGATGAAGAAAATACGTCAGGTACACACACACACACACACACACACACACACACACACACAATGGAAGCATCACAGCCATCACGGCCATCATCAGTGACAGCTGTTATCTTATCATCAAATCTGTCATCATCATCACTATCATCATCACCTTCATCGTTGCATGTTGTTGGCAGCAAGCTTTCTTCTTGACTTTAGTTGAGAGTTTGTAAAAAAGATAAACCCATTTGCGTATGCACACACCTACTTACTACACACACACACACACACACACACACACACACACACACGCACACTCAAGTTCATGGTGAGGTGAGTTATTGGGAAAACAGGAAGAGCAGATAGGAAATGAGAAAAACTTTGTATATGGACACCTAGAATATATGAATCACCTTCATGACAAAAAGGCTACATGGATACCGCTGAGGTCTGGTTTAACTAAAAGGACGTGATGCCTTCATGTTCACAAGGAAGGGAGCAGGATGTGCACCGTGGTCACATTGTCAAAGTGGCACCACTTTGTACAAGTACATCCATACACAAACAGATGAAGAAACAACAGTTAAGTATTAGATGCAAATTATGGCTTCTATCTTGGCGATGTGAATTTACGGACGGAGACATGTGGCTTAGTCTTCGTCATTTTTTTCTTCTGGATCTCCAAACTTACTTGTTAAAGCAACTTTCTAAAACCTTAAGCTGAGTCAAAGTGTTGTTTCCCCCCCTTGTTCCTCCTGGGTACCTTAATTACCTCGGGCACCATTTACCCGAGGTTATTAAGGAACAGCTGTCCCCTCCCTATGTTTATGTATGTATGTTGCTGCCCTCCCATCTCGGCCCGAGGCTACCAGTCCTGCCTTTTAGCATAACAAGCGTGCATTCTGCAGTCCAGGTTCCATGGTCATTATTGTGCACCCTGTGGTCCCTGCATTCTCAAATACTCCCCCAGGTCCTGGGCCTCCCGCCGGGCAGTGTTGAGGGAACACTGTTTTCATTAAGGCGGTCATTTTCTGCACACTGTGATTTGTGTGCGTCCTTTTAAATAGTTTTTAAAACAGGGCCCCTTGCATTAAATACCGCCACAGCAGAACTATTAAGTGGAGAGAAGCAGCCGGACAAACTGTCGCTGTTATGGCATTTCAATTCCATCACAATGGGATGGCGTTAAGACACACACATGCACAAACACACACCACCTTGGCCCCTGTTGTGGACAGATGGCACAAAGCTAAACATCACTTCAAGCTTCTTTTTTACGTCCTTATTGCTTTTGCAGTTTCATTATGATTCCGATGAGAGGGAAAAACCCCCCAACACACACACACACACACACACACACACACACACACACACACACACACACACACACCTTCCACTGTCTGCCACCAGCATCCATTATTCCCCTTTTTTTCGAACTTCAAGACAGGCAAATTAATTACGGCCTTCTTGATCTAGAACAATTATGATTGCTGCGCGGCCTCCTCAGCAGAGCCTCAAAGTGTCATGGCTGCCACTCCCCGCATCTTTGAAGCGTCGTGCTAGTGGATGGCACTATTAGTGTGGCACTACATCTTATCACCGTGGCCCCATCACCCTCCTAAGAACTCAGAGGCAGCGTACTCTGTAATAATTAATAATTACCAAATCTGACTGCAGATATGCTTTTTCTCATTAAGACGGAAGAGAGATACTTGTGTGTACTCGTGTGTGTGTGTGTGTACATTTATGTGTGTAAATTCACGCTTTGTCTTTGCAGCCCCACAAAGTAAATTGATGTTTGCAATCACAAACAAACTGGATCAGCTAATGTCTTCCTCAGCATACAGGCTCAGTGATCATCACAATCTAATATGTTTTTTTTACAGGTCAGTATCAAGTGCATACAAGTGAAAGAAATCACTGTCATCATGTTAGGCAGAACTTTGATCCGCCCCCCTCATCATAAGTGAAACACACTCAGTTGGTTGCATGGTAGAGTCTGCAGGGGGAATACTCACATACACTGTATGCATGTGTATTTCAGTGTGAATGCACAGCATAAAAGTGTTGATTTTTGTCTGTGTCAGATATACTTTTATCTGAAGATTACATATATTACATGTAATATATATGCAGAAAAACTGTGATAAAAAGAGATCGCTCAAAAGGTCGGTTCACCCAAATGACAAAAAAAAAATGACTTACCTCCAGTTGCATGCAGATAGTTCACGGGCTGTTACTTCAGGAGAAAGTCATTCTAGTGAAACCTGTTGACATTGAGATCTCAGGATTATCCAGTGAAGAGGACACTGATTCACTGAATTACTATGTATTTGTAAATGTATTTGTTCAACGCTGCAAGCATCACAAAAAAAAATCTGTCACCTACTGTTTTCTCTTTTATGTATCTAACCCACTTAAAAAAAACAAATCCATGTGATTAATTATGTTTAGTATTATAAATGGTAATGCATGTTAAGAGGTGTGAATATCACCCGACTGACAAACTGTCAAAATCAATATCACATATAATTTCAGGAGTGTCACAAAAAGGTCAATCCGTCAATCTTTGCTGCATGTTCCTCTTCCTGTCACTCAGGATTTCTTTATTTCCTCGTCTCTGTTTGCGTCATCTGTTCCTTCCAACGCTTGTTCTTAACATTCTGCCTCCAGGAAAATAACATTACACCCTGCTACTGAATGGACTTTTTTGCATGAGTGCGTGTGTGTGTGTGTGTGTGTGTGTGTGTGTGTGTGTGTGTGTGTGTGTGTGTGTGTGTGTGTGTGCGGGTGTGTGTGTGTGTGTTCATACCTTCAGACGCTGGCAGGCAAACAGTGGTTTGGGTGTGAGTGCCTGTACCTGTTTCCATTCAGGTAAAGTGTGTGTACATGTGTTTGTACATACATGTGTGTGTGTGTGTGTGTGTGTGTGTGTGTGTGTGTGTGTGATTGGGTCTGGTGGATAGGGTGTTAGCTTCATGGCCGCCCCTGGCCTCCAGACCTCTCTCACAATCAACCCCTTCCTCTGTCTGCCTCAACACACTGACCTGGGCTATTGTCTAGCACAAAGCACTTTGGAGAGCAGCACCTCACCAGGCATTAGCATTTTAATCTAAACACACACACGCACACACACACACACACACACACACACACACATTGCAGGCTTGTGTGAGCGTAAGGCCTGTCAACAAAAAGATAATATATCTGCAAAGAAGTGATTTTATATGAGGAAAAAAAAAATATCTGTCACAATGGGAACAAAAAAACAAACTTCCATCAGACTGAAAAGGATTCCTCTGTGAATAAATTCTACTTTACTTTCTGCTTCGGCCCATCTGCTTTACTTTTCTCACGGTGTGTCGACTACCTCTCCAGTTCCCCTACAATCCACAGGTGTGTTTAACAGAACAAGGGTTTATGCACACTGTCGAACGGAGGACGTTCGTCCAACTTAATTGTCAACATTTAGATTTTAACATTTCTAAATGTAATGTTTTCGTAGCGGCGTGCACTTAACATGACTCTGCCTACTGTCAATCACCAGACACCCAGAGGGAGAACTGGAAATCTCAGCCAGGTGTACATGTCACAATGAGCTTCACGCTCACATCCATGATACTCATTTAACTGGGTCAGAATTGTAAAGTTACTCACTAGGGTTCGCTTTTTAAGTGAGTCAACATGTTAACTGCAAATGTTTAAACCTTTAATTGGGTGACAGTGTATCATCTAAATGGTATGCCACATACAAAATACCAAATATCCTAATTTTACTGTTCAAGAAAGTACTAATCAGCAGAATATTAGCCATATTCAAACAAGGTAACAATGTATTCTATAAGCATTTGGTTTCTTACAGTTACAAGCCGGTTGGGTTTGTTTGGACTCCGAGTCGTGTGCTCTGTCTTCCGGTGACGGTGGGGAAAGAAATCCCCTCAGTTACATGAAAATCACACTTAAAGAAACAAAAAGGGTGTCATGTTCCAGGTGAATCGGGAGCCATAGAGTTATGCCTTGGCTTAATAATAATGATAATATAAAAAAAAAACATAACCGGTCTAAAAATATGCAGCCTGCCTGCATGAGGGCGATGAGGAGGAGGAGGATGTGGTATCTTCCTGTCTTCCTCTTTCATGCCATCCCACTCTCCGATTGGTATAACAGGTAATTAGTGGTGTGTCATGGCCCTGGGGGGCTGGGGAACGAGGCAAAGGTAGGTGAGAGAGAGAGGCAGAGAGAGAGAGAGAGATTTCTGATTACCTGACAAGTTAGGGCTGGAAAGGCTACACTTAGCCCATTAAAGATTTTTTTTTTTTCGGCATGACATTTGAGAGCGGCTGCGAAGCTGCGCGCCACCTTGCCATTTCCCAGTACACCGGGCATCCATTTAGGGACAGGCATGGAAGTAGGGAGAGGGAGGGAGAGAGAGAGGGGGAGAGGCCATCGCGGCATCACAAATGGATTTCATTCACCAAGGTGAACTGTAGTACGCTGATAAATGCACTTTCTTGAATGTCAGCAAATGTCACCCAAGAAGCCATTTGCCACTGCTTTAATAGCTTCCCCAAGACTCACGGAGGGAGTGACAGAAAGTAAGGAGGTATAAGTGAGATAAGGAAGACGATGAGTCACGCGGAGTGAGGGACAGACAAAGCGAAGGGGGGGGGGGGCAAATAAATGCATGTGAAGCTGGTGCAATACATGGGAAACGACAGAGGGATTAAAGGCAGTGAGAGAGAGAGAGACAGATGAGAACAAGGTTGGGCTTTTGTCACTTCCACATGATTAAGCAATTAGCTATTTGAGATGTCTCCAGCAAGGTGGTGCAACTTGACAGAAGTGGCTCTTTAGAACATAATCCCCCCCCCCCCCCCCCCTTCTCTTCCCCCTGTCCACCGAATCCGTCTCCACACCTGCACGTCCTTCAACTTCTGAACGTATTTACAGTATGTGTCGGTTTGCCTTTCGCTCCCTGTGTACATGCATATAACTGCATGTACAACACACTCAGCCGTGTCTGTTCAAGCATGAGTTGACATCATTAAGTGTAATGTGAGAGCTCGCGGATTCGGTTGACGCCTCGGCTTCCTGAGAACTGTCCCACACAGCCTGGGCTGAAACACACACTCACACACACACACACACACACACACACACACTAAATGCATAAACAACACACAGTTGCCTTTAAATGTGTTAGTCGGCAGTTGAAAGTGTGTTTGTGGTTCTTCGTCCCGCGTCGAACGCCCCATTATAAGATTAATAAATGGTTTAACCTGTTGCTCCAGGTCTTTTAGTGGTAAAGAGGTGACAGATAAATGGGGGGGAAAGTGGTGGTTTTCCTAATTTCCCCACTTCTTTTTCTGCTTCTCTCATGCAACACCCAAACCTGTTGTTTTCCTCTCACTTATTCAACATTTTTTCTACTTGTACATTTTGTGTTAATCCTCGTTTTGTCTGTGTCCAACTTTTACAATGCTTTATGCCTACACATGTGCTCAGTATGCCTGCATTTAGTATTAACAAATATTTCCCTGTGTGTGTGTGTGTGTGTGTGTGTGTGTGTGTGTGTGTGTGTGTGTGTGTGTGTGTGTGTGTGTGTGTGTGTGTGTGTGTGTGTGCAGGTCGCTTTGACTGCACTAAGACAACGCTGGCTGCAGCCAATCCTAATCCCCCATTCATTTCCACAAGCAGTTGCTAAGGTTACAAATTACCTTTGGTGCTGGTAAGTGGTTTCTTTTATGACACTGGACGCCCTAATCCTTTTACTGAATACATATTTCATTTAGGATTAGCACAACAACGGATACAGTTGTTCTTAGAATATTCCAACTCCGGCGCTGTGTTTTGTTCGTGCTCATCGGGCACGCTGCTTGCATATCCACGGCCAGACTCTCCTTTAAATTAACTAAACAAATTATTCAATCTTTCTTCTTTTATTTCAATCTGCTCTGGAGTTGTGGGGAAGCCTGAGGGGGAAGAGGAGCTCAACCAAGCAGGAAGTGTTAGATAGCTAACAACACTGCTATTATCTGGTACACAATTGATTAGACCACATTATTCTCTTATTCAGGTTTCCATGGTGCGTTCAATGTCTTTTAACAGATGGCAACATTGGAGACCGTTTCTTTCTCTTTCCCAACAGTTGATGCACAATTATCTGCTGTGCTTTTGATTCAAGGCCATCAGATGACATATTCTCTCTGTTCCACAAACACAGATGTATCTGAGGTCAGTATATACACACTGTCACCATCATGGTATTTTATACATATTAGGTCTTAGTGTCAGATTGTTTGAAAATCCGGCAAATCCAAGTTTTTTTTGTGAGACAATTTGATCACACAACTTTTATGTTACTTTACACAATTACTAAAGAAATAAAACAAAATACTGAATTGTCTCTTGATGACAATGCAAAATAAGTTTATTTTCTATGACATATTCATTGACACAATTCAAAGCGGTTCACATGACATCAAATAAGAAATGCAGAATATTACATTTAGATAACATATTATAAGGATAAAGGATCAAAACAAATGGATTAAATGCTGAAAATAAATAAAGGTAAGATTCAGTAGAAAACATGAATGCTTTTCATCTGGTTTATAAGGTTTTTTTTAAGATTCCTGGAAGTCAGTAGCGATGTGTTCAGTAGAAATAAACGCTACTCGGGAACAGTGAATGCACCGCTGTCTTATGACTTGAGAGAGGGAGATTGTCATCATCAAAAACTATGTTTCGTTCTTTAACCATGCAGAGATTTGGAGACAATTGTTCATATTTTAAACTCTACGTGTTCTTTATAGGACCCTGTTAGGGATTTGATGCGGCTATTAGAATTTGTACCTGGGCCTATAGGGCAGGATTTCTGGGTTGATTTTCAAAGAGAGTTTAGGGGATTTCTAAGGATAATTATGGTTTGTCTTCTTCTCCTCTTTCTCCCGTCTGATCCAAGTTGCTTCCTTGTAGAAGAAGAGTTGGAGGAGAGTGGAGGAAAGATGTGTTAGGGCTGAGGTTAGAACCTACTTAAACTCACGTTTTCGGATGTTTTACTGAAATACAACATCAGCAAATGTGATAGCAGTATTTTACCATTAGATAAAATACTCTTAGGTAGTTTAAAAGTTGGGGGTCAGGGGTCATGAGATGATCAGATTTATTTTCTTTTTATAACCTCTCTGGGCCTAAAACAGTTATTTAATTGTATTTTATCGCTACGTACAGGGGAAGTTGTCAAAAGGGCCCCAACTACAGTTTTTTTCTCAGGGGCCACAAGCCAAAACGTCACGAACCAATGATTCGATTTAAATGAGTTGCCTAAGTTTATCATGTGTTGTTTTAGGTAAAGGACAAGTAACTCCAGCTGTCCCTAGAAATGTAATGGAGTATTAGGTGCTTAAGTAAGTTGATGTACTTAGTTTCTTACCACCACCGCTGCTCGTCTTATGTGATAGCTGACTTCCTGCTCAACTGACAAAAAAACCCCAACAAAACAAACAGTTTTGATAATTAGCGGCTGCTGACTGATTGGCTGGCTGGCTGAATGTGTGATCGACGTATTGACTGGCTGCCTCTCTGCCTGCCAAACTGACTGACTGGCTGACTATTGAGGCTTAGTCCTGCTATGTGGTGAGATCATCATCACTGGCAAACACAACAAAAGACTGATGGGAAGAGGCTGTCAGCTTGTGTGTGAGAGAGTGTGTGTGTGTGCGTGCGTGTGTGTGTGTGTGTGTGTGTGTCGGGGGGGTATAAGTGTGTGATGGCTTCATTCCTGTATCAACACGGTTCTCTCTGTGGATGAGTCAGGAGGCCAAGCCTGACCATCGCCCTCACACACACAGACACACACATACATAGCAAATCAAAAAGCTCTCAGTGTGCGAACACAAACACGCATGCACACACACATACGCACGCACACACACACACACACACACACACACACACACACACACACACACAATATGGGCTCGGGGTGAAGTGGTGCTTAGAAGGACTGAACTTGGGGTCAGGGTGGAGAGAGACAAGAGAGGGACAGATACCACTTCTGTTGGAGACACGTTTTATTTTCAGCGTCTTCAATGGCTTTTTTTCCTGCAGATTTTAAAACCACAACATCTTAAAAAAAAAAACGTTTTTTTTTTTACAAACATATCACAGTTGTACATTTCCCAAAGCCGACTCTCTTCTCTCGCTTTTCAGCGTGAGTTGCAGGAATAAAGAGAGCAGCAGAGAGAGAGAAGTGACAGGAAGAGCGAAGCACTTGTTAGGAGGGACACATGGGGGAAGGGATTTAGCGTAACACCCAGCTGTCTACCTGTCTGTCTGATTGAGGGGAAAGTGGGGTTTTCAGTGTAACACAGAGCCAAGCTGTTCTCCTCGGTGACGGCTAGAAGTGTGTGTGTGTGTGTGTGTGTGTGTGTGTGTGTGTGTGTGTGTGTGTGTGTGTGTGTGCTCCCGTTGCTTGGTTGGTCTCTGGGGCGCCATGGTGAGGGAGAGATAGGCAGGCGACCAAAATCTCTCTCTCTCTCCCTCTCTCCAGTTTGGATGTCTCTATACGGGAAAAAGAGAAAGGGAGAGGATGAGAGAGACACAGAGAGGGAGACAGAAACAGAGGGAAGGCAACGACAACAAAACAGGCCCTCTCCATGCCAATGCAAAGCCCCACTGTATCTCTGTTACTCGCCTTCTGTTTTTGTCTGCTGAATCTCAATCACCTGCTTTGAGGATATATGACTTCTCCACTCCCAGTTCAATCTCTTCATCTTTTTCTCTCTATACTCTCTGCTGTCCGTCCTTCCATCTTTTCTTCCATGAGCGAGTGGTTTTATGCGGGTTGCCTCATTCACGTTGTTGTCCTGTGAGTTCCTATACTTAATCACAGGGGTCACCCTCTATGTAAGACCGCCTATTATAGTTAGGTTTCTGTCAGAACATATTCTGCTGCTGTGAATGGGTCGTTTTTTTGCAGGTTTTTTTGCATGTTGTAAAGTTTCTTATACTGTGTCCTGACTGTCATATCATAATGTGCTATTTAACGGTATTATTTAAGCAAAAATCAAGTGAAGTATTAAAAGGGAGCCTTTCATAATATTAACAATCATCACATGATATAGAATTTCTTTTAGAATTCACTTTCAGGTATTTTTTGCTAATTCTAATCAAATATGCAAAGCTAGCACATTTGATTATAATGGAGGAAACTGACTTTGTGTATGATGAAATATCAAATATTAAAGGTCACATAATCCATTTTGGCTCTTTTCATAAGGCTGTGTGTGTGTGTGTGTGTGTGTGTGTGTGTGTGTGTGTGTGTGTGTGTGTGTGTGTGTGTGTGTGTGTGTGTGTGTGTGTGTTCCCACAGTTAATTTATACACAATCCTAATTTTTCTAAGCAGTTCAGCAGTAAAAGTAGAAGTGACACCAAATTGATTTTAAAGCATGTTTTTTATTAAAGAAATATGTACTAGTATATATAACTGCCGTAGAATCAAGTCTTTCAAGTTGAATATTACACATTTTTCGCACAAAAATGGGTTTCTATTTAAATGTAAACTCCAACTGTTAAACCTAACAGCTACAATGTATGAGGTTTATATTCTACTGTCACTCGCTGAATATTGAATATAGCTAATACAACAGAAAGTGTTTTTCTTTCTTTACATATATGAATCCCAGCCTTTAATGATTGGTGCTCTTGGTGCCTCAAAGAAGTTTAATCTAAATCACAATTTCATAATGCAGTCATTCTCATCACATTAGAGCACAACTGAGTAAAACGGTTAAAGGCCTGAAAAATGATTCAGTGGCAATTAAAATGGCGGATAACCCACCTGACCTGCAGGCAGATAATCTGTGGAAACAAGAAGAAGAAGAAAAAAAACATATACTCTATTTCCTTTCAATAACTTACATCACTGGCATGCTGCTTAAATATGGTTTGATGCAAGAGCGTAAGGGCATTTTATTAATCATTGGAAAATTTGACTTCTTTCTGACAGTAAAAAAATTATTATCAATCATTATCAATTAAAGGGCAGATAATACAAGTGGAAGCACTAAATAGATTGTTGCAGTACTGTGGAGGACAATAACGCCCAAATCTAAATTATAGGTGCAAAAAAAGTATGCCTGGTTCACAATTATTCATCTCGCCTACTTTTAGATGCACTGAATACAAAACAAAATAATTTAAGTTTTAACTTTTGCTTTGCTGTAACGTGTAATATGCTGGGACATACACTCTTGAAAACATATTGGAGGGGCGGGGAATAAACGGTATAAACAGCCTTGAACATGAGGATATAAATAGACGCTCACATGTCGCCATACACAAAAGATTTCTCAGGGAAACGAGGAGGGATGCAAAGTGCTAAACTCACCAGCAATCCGCTGACGTGATATTGGTCGCTTTTCCTGGCGGGGGAAGATTTAATAAACGCAGAAAAACAAACAGGGCCTGTGCGGTGACGGGGGTTGCGGAGGAGGGGTGGGGGTGGTGCTGCGGGGTGGAGGACGGCGGTGGACACATCCTCCTCCGGTAGGAAGGAAGCGGTGTTGTGGAAAGAGAAGCAAACAGAAGCCGCGGACTGGTCTCTTTAACCCCGCCGTGAACCCGTGACCTTTACCTTCCGACTACTTCCCATTACCTCTGCACGACATTCGGGCCCGCATACCGCAGAGCGCGCACGCACACGCGGCATTGTGTGCAGCTGTTGGGGGGGCAGCGAGGGCGGCGGCGCGCTGTTCATAGAGGGGTCAAAAGAATGAAAACCGCCGTGTTCGCAGGGCAATTATCAAAAAAAGGAGAGAAAAGAAAGCCATGGATGGTCTGTGCAGACAGTCAACTGGGAGAGAAAATATGCTGCGGCCATGTTGGCCAATATTTAACCGGAAAAGTTCCTTTTTTTTTTTCTTATTTCGTCTCTTTTAATGGGAGGATTGAAAAGGTTCGGAGCGAATAATAAATTACAAATGAATAGAGATAATTCACATGTGTGAATAATAAGTTTCTGGGTCATGACTTTAGTCGTTCAATATTCTTGGATGATTCAATCACAGAAATCCCCATTATTATGAATATTGCTGACGTGTCACAAGGGAAAATATCAAAACTATATTGCATGAATATTTAAAAAAAAAAAATCTTATGACGTGATCATAAAGCAGTGATATGCAAGAACGGATAGCTGAGTAAATACTTGGTTTGCATACTAATTGTCGGATCTTTCGTTTGTTCAACAACTAAAAGTCACATTACAACTCTGATCATTAAATTTATTTATTTATTTCAATGATGGAGAAAACCAATCCTGCCTCCTATGAATCGATAAAGCTGTTTTTTATTTCAGTTTATATACATAGAGAGACTATTTCCCACTGAAGATAGCAGGTTAACTGAGTGGAAAGGTCGCGGCTGCTGCAGAAGAGACACGACGCGGCCGCATGGAGACGCGATGGAGGGCAGATCCACAACTGCAGCTGCCGCGCATGAATGTTTGATAAGCGGGCGGGATAATGGCTCCTTAAACCAGTCAAACATAAACATCTCCATCGCGCTCTGACATCTGCCATCCACAGCTAATAAACCGGCGCTGAATAATGAATCCACATTATACAATAAGAACTGAATGTCTAAATGCGACATGTCAGGGGTATGCACTTTGTTTTTATTTTATAATTACTTAAAAGGGGACTTTCGCTGATAAGTCTGAGCATCACTCTGGGTCTATTTTTTTGTTGCGTGTGTAGGCTGGACGTAGCAGGTTACACGCAGGCTCCAACGCTTCCAGCATGTGTGTAGGAGCCCCATGCGTACGAAAACATTATGGTTTCAGTGGCAGCGAGTGGGTGTGCGTAGTGAGCGTATCTAACTTGATACTTCAACCACCGATACAAGCCAATCAGACTGTACTGAGGCAAACATACCCCACAACGAGCAATGTGGAAATCATATTGTAAGCTGCAGTGAGACAAAGCTCTCAAAGACAAGCCGACAGAAATAATAATAATAATAATAAAAGAGGCTAGTGAAGGCTTTTTCTTTTTTTTGTCAGAATCCAATATAAATGACATCTTTTGTAGCATTCATGAATGCAGATTTGTTCCAAGTGTTGAACATATTTCTGTCGTATGGCCATTTAGTGGACACTTTATTAAGACTGAAACATCTCTTATTGCACGGGTCTATATACTGATTAAACAACCCACGTTGGACCAGAGGATGCTGACAATCTGAATCCTGTCGTTTCAGGGCTTTGCCATTTTGAAACGGAGCTATAGCTTAACTGTAATAACAATGATTATATTTATGCATTATTATTTTTGCAACATTGCTGTCACTCCGAATCAATAAGAACCAATAATGCGATTAATTTTGCTTTTTGATGGAGCTCTATGGGTCAAAGTGTTGTTGACCTGTTGCACCTTGCTCTCCCTTTCTCCTGTACACCAGCCCCCCCCCCCCCCCCCCCCTCTCACCTGCTCTCCCAGACGTCGGCTATTGATCTGGTGAGCCAAACGGAGATGCGTGACATAAATCAGATTGGACGGGCGCTGTTCACCCGTAAGTAACGGGCTGCTCGGCTGCCGCACCCCTCCGTTATTATCCTGTAAACTAATATGGAGTTCCAGGACGGCTAGTTCCGGGCCTCGCCTCTGATTGGCTGCTGGGTCGGAACCGCTGTGATGTATTCTATCAAGAACTCCTGAGAACCGACACTACGCCGGCGCCGAACTGTTGCCTGGCAACCACTTTACGCAGCCACTATTCGAGATTTTGTTGGGGGAAAAAAACATGTAGTCAAGCAAATTCCATTCATTGTTATATATGTGTCATAACCTTTTTATGAAAGGACTTGGCGCGAGCACGCACGAGACCGAGAACACACGAGTTGGTAGCTATTGGTTTGAGTGTGTGACGCGTTTAAGAAGAAGGAATTATAGGCCCATT
>NC_139925.1:15456541-15574041 GCF_963514095.1 Eutrigla gurnardus
GAATGCACGTGTTGTCGCATTAAAAACCACAAAGTTTGAAGTCAAGTCAAAGGAATAATGAAAATGAACAAGGTGATTTATTCGGTACGTACCCGTGGTTGCTGTAAAGTGTCGCCCTGTGTATTGTTGAGATGAATCCAGGGATGGAGCAGCAGGCACATGAGTCTGTCCCGTGTTTGCCAGGGAGGGGGTGTGCTGCCTGTTCTGGCCAGCCTCTGCCAAACCGGGGTCAAAGAGGGAGCAAAAAAGAAAACAAGACCCCTTTTCTCCCGTGCCTTCTTTCTCTTTCCCTCTTACCTTTTACAGTCAACACCTTTTCCTTTCTTTCTCTCATCCGGTCCCCCTTCTCTCTCCCTCACACGCACATGACGTAACATCAGCATTGTTTATTTGCTCCCCTTATTGGGAACAGGCTGATAATGACAATAGCTAATTGGCAATTAACCAGCAAGGCAACTCGCATCCCCCGCGCGCAACAGTAACTGTTGAAGCCACACTGTGGTGTTTCTTAAACAGCAAAGAAGTAACTTTATTCCAATAAAAGTTTTGCAAACAAAGTCTGACATGGAGATTTACGTCTGTCTGCTTGACCGACGCGTCATCGGTGTTTTTGGAGGGGGAAATGCTGTTTGTGTTGTCGCGTCTGGAGGTTTCGGCTGTAAGTAAACGGAGAAGACGCTAAATGCTCGATGTGCTTTCAGAGCTCTCAGCCCCCGCTGCTCGGAACATTCAGCGAGCCCTCGGATAAACACACAATTACGGCAGGTGAATAAACTTGTTTGGGGAGGGTGGGGGGGTGTTAATTACATGCGTGGCGTAAACAAAAGCCATGTAAAAGAATGTGAATTAGCACTGGCTTCCCCCCCCCCCTCTCCAATCCCCATTCAGGTTTTACATTTCACCTCTCGTCTTTTCTAGGAGTGATTTCCGAATTGCCTGCGAGGGCTTCTCCCAAACAAGGCTGCTCCAAAACATAATCTGGGTAATACCTCCAGCCTTGGCTTGAATGGTGATCACTTAAGTTGGTGCACCAGGAACCCGGTCAGGTGTGGCTTTGCATATTCGGAGTAGTGCTGCTTAAGCCTGCCACTCTCAACCTAAATTTTGGGGTCATGCGTGCATGTGTGAGGAAGAGAGAGAGAGAGAGAGAGAGAGAGAGAGAGAGAGAGAGAGAGAGAGAGAGAGAGAGAGAGAGAGAGAGAGAGAGAGCAAGGGGGGGGGGGGGGGGGGGGGTATAGGCTAGGAGGTTAGTTTTAACACCAGCATGAAAATACCAGCCTTTGCTTCCAGTCCACGGAGCTTTCCATCGGGACCAATTCAAGTGCCACTAGGAATTAGTTCTCCCGAGGTTCGTACAACTGCACAGGTCTGGTCCACCACCCTACACCCATCCCGCGCGCTCGCGCACGCGCACGCACAAACCAAACGCCTGACCCCTCCGACAGGATCATCACAACCCCTGGTCCGTATCACATACACCCACGGACGTTTGCACAACGCGCGTGCACCCGCCTAGGTGCAGGAGTTAAAGGTATACCCCAAAACACCCGCCGTGCGTAAAAGTGCGTAAACGTGCGTAACTGCTCGCTCACACCCGCGGTTGTTAAAAAAAAAGTATGTCATGTTAAGGTGAAACGGTGAACATAAACAGGTAGAGCCCTGACTGCGCATGCATGTCGGGCTTGGTCTACTCACTGTCCCTCCAGGCTTGAAGTCGGTGGTCTATCTGGCCAGCCCCCGGAGAATGTGCAAATCTGAGAGAGGGAAGGAAAAAGTTTTGAATTCCTGAATGATTTTGTAGAAAGGCGGCTTAGGATCATTATGTCAGCTTTATTGAGGGCGGATTAAGCGGAGTCTAGATGCTACGCCTCGTACACGGCCCTTTCACAATGTGAGCACTGTTCGTGTTGGAGTGAACTCACACTATTTTAACACCCTATAAGCCCTGTCTAAATATGAAGCGGTTTTAACCATAAACATGAAAATCACACCGTCGTGGCTACTGCTGTAAGCCGAACCCTGTGACTGGATGTGGACATTGATCATGTCCTTACCACTAGATCAAATACATGAAAACTGCTTTTATGCCCCACAAGAAGCTTTCATGTTGCCATTTGATTGTAGTTCCAATACTAATGGTATTAATTAGAGGGCTTTACTATTAAAAAAAAAAAAAAAAAAAAAAAACCCGTGATAAAACGGTGGCATTTAAGGGGTCTGGCAAATGAGTTTTCGAACTGAAGCGCCGTGATCATTGTTTAATCAACACAACGCCTCGCATCGACATTCATTTGGAACAATAAATTGTGTTGGTTGGAGAGGAGGCGGCGGGCAGGGGGCCAGGCTGCGCCCGGCGTCCCGGAGGCAAGGCCGGGGACAGCGTGAGGGGGAGCGGCGTCAGACTGCAGCCTGCACCCGGACCAGCAGCCCGTCAAACACACAGTGACCACACACATCAGCGAGTCCGCTTTAAGGTCGTGCTCACGACATGTCAGAAAACTGCGGTCGTGCAGTGTCTTTAAGATCATCGACAGGTCCAGGGCAAACGATTAAAGAATATTGTCATAATTTGATCTTTTGGAGAGAAAGGAGAAAAATTAAAAACAAAATAGAAAACAATAACATAAATGTAAAGGAACGACGTAGAGGAACTTAACGCCTTCCTTTCCCTCGCTCCAAAATGAATGATAAAAAAATATATTTAAAAAAAAAAAAAGTAGCTACGGGAAAAAAAACTGTACGAAAATAATGTGCAAATGGACTCGCTTCTATTCAAAACGTGTATTCCGGAGTTGCAGTCATTGGTTGTCCATTTGTCACCCCTTTTAAAGCTCCCTCTGCCTCCCTCCCTCCCTCCTCGGCTAAGCATCTCCAGTCTACATATCTTCTTTAGCTTTAACGAGCCTCGTTAAGATCGCAATAATATTCCACCCTCTAATTGCTCATTCCATTCAGCAGATAGGCGAGCATTGGCTTGTGCCTGATGCGCGCGGTGCGGTGGGAGGGTTGCTGTGGAGATCGGAGACTCTGATAACCCCCCGTGCGTGCTGCACAAGTGGTGAAAGCCTCGCGCTACGTACTGGCTAATGATTGGCACGCTTGACAGTGATTGGCAGGGCTGCCATGACAACGCTACAACGACACCAAGAAGACCAATAGAAAAGGGAAACAAAATGTTTCAATGCTACACTCAACGGCGGATTTAGGGGGGAGATATTATGAGGCTGGTGTCATTAGGCGATAGCCATTGAATCATTCAGTCTTTTTTACTGGCCGTATTTTTTCGGTTTCTCCTTTTTCTCGATAATTTTCCCCCCTCTCAGGTCATTTCCATGGTTTTCAGATCTCCTTTAGAGCTTTATCCCTCCCATTTCTTCCTGCCAAACTTCGCTGATCGCCCTGTGCTCCTGGCGAACAGCGCTCCCACCACCAGGTCTCCAGAAGACTTGTCCATGTTTCAGCTACCGACACTCAACTTCTCCCCGGAGCAGGTGGCGAGCGTCTGCGAGACGCTGGAGGAGACCGGGGACATCGAGCGGCTGGGCCGTTTCCTCTGGTCGCTGCCCGTGGCTCCGGGAGCGTGCGAGGCGATCAACAAGCACGAGTCCATCCTGCGCGCCCGGGCCGTGGTGGCGTTCCACACGGGGAATTTCAGAGACCTGTACCACATCCTGGAGAACCACAAGTTCACCAAGGACTCGCACGGCAAACTGCAGGCCATGTGGCTGGAAGCGCACTACCAGGAGGCTGAGAAGCTCCGCGGTCGTCCCCTCGGACCGGTCGATAAGTACCGGGTGCGGAAGAAGTTTCCGCTGCCGCGGACCATCTGGGACGGCGAGCAGAAGACGCACTGTTTCAAAGAGAGGACACGGAGCCTGCTGAGGGAGTGGTACCTTCAGGACCCGTATCCGAACCCCAGCAAGAAAAGGGAACTGGCTCAAGCCACTGGACTCACTCCTACACAGGTCGGAAACTGGTTTAAAAACCGGAGGCAACGAGACAGAGCCGCGGCGGCTAAAAACAGGTTGGTCATTTTTCTCTCTTTTGCTGTAAAAACACAACAATGTAAAAACAAGTTCGACTAAAATGCATAAAAAATATAAAATATATATATTTATTTGAAGACAGGAGGCTTTTATGAAACGTGTGTTGTGTTTACGGGCAGTGCAGAGAGGAAGGGAGAAGAAGAGCGTGTGTGCAGGGGGAGGGAGCAGGCTGCGGCGACATGTTTGTTATGAAGGGAAATCAGGACGAACACCGAAAACACGATTTATGCTGTTATTAATATCGCAAACTGTCCATATATCCCCCAAAAAATACATTATGCTTTTGTTTTAACTTAGAAGAGCTTCCAACGCATTTTCCGGCAGATATGCACTTTGCATGTATTTTTGATCAGAGTATGGAATTATCAGCTGTGTAAATACACTATTAATGTCAAACCTAAACTAAAAATGTTGTTTTTAAATGACTCAGAATAATACAAAACAATGATTATATAATCCTAAATGCTGTTAAACCGAAGGGGCGATTATTGCATCGTGTTTTATTTAATAGAAACCGCTTGTTTAATTTGTCTTTATAGTAAAAGTATTCAATATCATGACAGAGTGCAATAATTATAAACATGATATATTAATTATAACCATAATTTAGATGACACTATGTAAACATCAGTTATTTTTAATCAGTAAAAGCAAAAGGTATAAAATAAACGTCGTAATAAGTCTTAATATTTATTCAGCCAAACGTTGAATAGGTCTAGTATAGACACCTTTAAATACATAAGAAATGTGTGTTTTCTAATTAATTTGAAATATGTTTGTGTTTGCTACCAAAGCTATGTGATGATCTATTTTAGCTACACGGCGTGTACTAGCAACATTTATACACAATGGTGCATTGGTCCTTTTAACGTCACATGTTATTTAGCATCGCTGAAAATAAAAGATTATCCCAAAGGATAACAGAGATATTATTGATATTACTCGACTAAAATTGAGCATGCGTATTAAGGCATTTGAAGACATAGGCTGTATTCATAACATTAAGTGTGGTATCATTCCATTGAAATGCCATAATTGATTAGAAAATACCTCAGAGAGTACTAAGCCATATGAACACTATTCTAATCTTTTTTTTTTTTTTTTGCTAAATGAAGAGATATATTTCCAGCCTGATTTGATCCCGCCGTGATGGAGTTATTATCATGAGTGGATTGGAGATAAACATTTAGGGCGATTGGAATAACCTGGATCCCAACGTCACTCACACTTCCACTTCCATCAGACTAAAATACATCTGTGTCAAAGCCTCACCACATTATATTTTTTTTGTTGCGTTTGGACCGAAGCCCTATATTTTCCTGAACACATAATAATAATCTTGTTATGAAACTGCAGAATCGTGAAGCTTCACGAGATAAATCAAACTGAGTAAAACTAGTAAACGTGGAGGAAACCGCTGACGCACCAGAATAGGGACAAAATCAGAATGTTGTTCTAAAGAGTGCCATCAAACTGATTTATAAAGACACGAAGTTGGATAAAAGCTTGTTTTTCTTTCCCTCGAAGCGATAGTATGCTACGCGTGATTTAAACCCCAGATTGCTGACTTGCGCGTTGATCACGCCTGTGATGTAGAAAGAGAAAACAAAACAAAAACTCGCTGCATTTCTTCCAACATTTGGGAGTCTAAATAGTGCTGTGTTTTGTCCCCTGAAAGCTGGCTATTTGATAAAAGCATGCATGCATGGCTGGGGCCGGCAGGGGGAAAGAAAGGCGAGTTTGAACCCCTATTTTGCAGGAGGAGGGGAAGGGGGACATTCTCAGGTCTAATTGCCATTTCTCTCATTTTTTCCCTTCCTTTTCTCTCCCCCTCCTCCCCTCCTGCTTCTTTTCTTCTCCAGGCTCCAACACCAAGCAATAGGACCGAGCGGTATGAGGTCCCTGTCGGAGGCCGGCCTCACCCCTCACAGCTCGGCGGAGTCGCCTTCGACCGCGGCCAGTCCGACCACCAGCGTTTCCAGTATGACAGAGCGAGTTGATACTGGGACGTCCATCCTGTCCGTCACATCCAGCGACTCGGAGTGCGATGTATGATAAGAGAGAGGAGAAAAAAACACACACACGCGCAAAAACAAACAAAAAGAGAAATATTTACAGGGAAAATGGACCTGAGAGGAAGAGAAAAAAAAGACTTATGAAATATCGCGGATGAAAAAGGACCGATTGATATAAATATTAAAATAAAAAGAGATAAAAGCACGTCGTTTTTTTTTTGTTTTGTTTTGTTTTTGTTTTGTTTTTTATTAAGAAGCGCTTTCAAAGGACCCACGCCTCCCCCTCCTCTTCATACCCCCACACCACCACCACCACTAGACTACTTGCATGATGTCTTTTTATTTTTCATTTTGTAATCAGGGAGAATAACCTGAATGCAAGATTCTCCATCAGGAAACATCGATCAGAGGGAATAAAAACAGATCGTCTTGGTGTCTTCGTCGCTCTTTTTTTTTTTTTTTTTTTTTTTTTGTCCTCATCTCCGTTTTAAGTCCAAGTGCTGCTGCTGATGATGATGGTGATGATGATGACGGCGAAGCAGCCGCCATGCAGACAAGATGCAATCCTGTTTTACTTTGTGTTCATCAGACAATCATTTTAAGTCGTAAGCACCTTTTTAAATACACTTCTGTCACTGCCTGTGTGGGGTACATGGTCAAAAAAAAAAAAGAAAAAAAAAGAAAAAGAAATGTCGAACGAAATCGTTTATGACTGTATCAGATTTTTATTTTCAAAATTTTATATTGAATTATGTATATCTCAAATAATGCGATCATTCTCCCGGTCTGTAATATACGTGTAGAAATATGCTTGTACATAATTGATGCTCTCCCCCTCCTCCCTCCCCCTCTCTCATCCTCTTTTCTATCCCTTCCTCACTTTTCTTGACTTGGTGTTCCTACATAAAATATTTGTCAAAACTTACAACTCAAGTGCTCTAGGCGTTTTTGTTGATTTTGGTTGTTTTGTTGGGGGGGAGGGGGGGATTGATAATGGACATATGTTACCAGTCACATTTATGCAAAGAAAGAACTATATGAAAAGTGGAATTGCTTGTTATTACTACATTTATTCAAGTCTACGGGCTGCCCCCCCTCCTTCCTCTCCTCCCAGCCGCCCCAGGGTCGCCCAAAGCGCTTATTCACATTAGCCCATTCAATGTTTCTTTCTTGCGTGGTTATTATGTTAATGTACCATACATCTCTGAATCAAATACAGTATTCAATTTGCTATACCTCTTTGCATGATGTCTATCTCTCCATCCGATTACGGATAAGGACATTGATAAGTGGTTAAACACATGTTCCTATTGGCTCATTATTGGTTTGTGGAGCGTTCATGGTCGTCGTGGCTTTACGCGCTCCCGGACCGGGTTCCGCACTCACCTTAAAAGGAGTTTGATTGTTTATTTTATTTATTTTTATTCCCGGGATCAATTACAGTTCATCGGATGTTGGTGTGAACCATTTGGTCGAAACGCTGTGATTAAAATTGGATTTTATTTTTTTTCTCCAAAAGTCACACTTTTACCTCTTCCCTTATTTATTTATCATTGCAGCCCTTCGTTCAAACTGAAGGGACGCAGGTAGAACCGCGGCTGTTACACGGCCGCCTCTGTACGCTGCGCACATTCTGGCAAACGTCAACGTCATGCAGCACTTAAAAATGTGAGTGCTATTTCCCCTTTTGTTTACCGTTGCTAGTGAATACAGAAATTAAGTAAACGCGCCATTAAATGGGCTAATCACGATGGGACTCCTCCCCTGTCCCAATCTCCCATTGTGGCCCGCTGAAAAGAGCTTTTCTTCCTCGGACGAGAACCATTTCCCCCCTCCAAAAAAAAAAGAAGAAAAAAAAGAAGAAAAAACGGCTTTCTCTCCTGCAGTCCCCTTTCCATCTAAATCCCCAACCAATTACGCAGTAGACTAGCGCACATTTTGCTATAGGACACTGTTGCAGGAGCTCTAGTTGTGCTCGGATGGGTGGAAACACTTGTTTTTTAGCTTCCTAGAAGCGGCGCCGAGGATTCCCTCGTGTAAACAAGGACGCTGTATTAACTGCAGGCAGCTCTGCGATACGCGTCGAGGGTCTGCGAGTGTTGCAGCCGCGTCTTTAGCAGCAGAAAGTAGGACAGAGGCTGCTGTTCGGCTCAGGGACACCGCAGGACTCTCTTTAGACACACATGCAGCTCTTTCGCCACCGATGTCACCCTGACACTTGATTGCAATGAGACAACAAAAGCTGTGGTGTCACGGAGGAAAAGGGATGCTTAGATATTTTCACAGGATGTTTGGCAATTTTATGCAAAGTCTGAACGTTTGTTTGTAAAATACTGTGGAGGGTAAAAGCGGATATTTAACATTTAGAATAGAAAGAAGGAAAGCCAGTTTCATACAAACGCGCGCCTGTAATTAGAGTCATTTGTTCATCTAATGGCTATAAGTTATTAACAAGCAGGCTTAACCTTAATTATAGCCCCTACAACTAGTTGTTCAATATTTGTTTTATTATCGTGTGCAGAAATCCTCTCCGCCAAATGTGAGATCCAGTTTGACAAAAGTTAAGTGTTATAAAAAGTAGACCCCCCACTCCAATCTTATCGGCCTCCACTGGATTAAACGGGCACTATCTGCACGCATGCGTCTCCCTCAGACGGATAGCAATCAAAACACAAAAACAAGTGTGTCAAAAGCTTCAGCCTTTCGACTCAATGGGCCTGTGATCCTGAAACAACCGAGGTGCAGACAAACGCGCGGCTCTGCTCCCCGCCCGGCTGAAACAAACCGCCGCGCTCGTTTGCCAGATGAGGTAAATCTGGATCCCTATTTTAAACCCATTCCGGGTCTTAAATCGGCCTGCCGGAGACAGATAGGCCCTATCAAGAGCACCGAGGGGCCATGGCACCGCCGCACCACCAGACCCTTATCACCCCCCCCTGCCTCTCCATTTACGCACTCCACAAGTTTTATTGGCAGCGACAAGTCCCGGCTATGATTGAGATTAAATTAATCGTAAAACTGAAGAGCATTTTTTTTTTATCGGCAAAGGAGGACACGAGGATTAGAGCCCTATCTAAGAGATGGAGCCACAGATAGAGACTCATGAATAATAATAATAATAAAAAGGGAGAAAAAAAATACAAGCGATGAATGGGCTTAATTTGTGCAACGTTACTTTAATTATCCAAAAGGCTCTGGGAACACGGCGTGAAGACGCAGATACCAAAACGTCACTGCTTTATAGAAACAAAAGGCAACGTGTTTGTTTGAAGTGTTGAAGAACAGTCAGCTAAAGATGGAAACTTTGCAGTCGCCTAAACCCTTTAAAGGGTCCGTAAAGGCACCAGCAAACTATGGTTTGAAGGAATATTCGAAGATGCGTGTAAACAGGTACATGGCAGACATGTAGGCCGAAGTGGCAGAAGCAGCTACAACAAAAAAGAAAAGAGAAAAAAAAAGAGTGCTGGAAGTGTGAGTCTATCTGTTGCTGGCTGGGGTCATTAACAGTGGGGGAGCTCTTGTTCGTGATCTGTCAACTCAAATATGGATCACAAGACAAAGGAACTTAGCGAGGAGTAATCCCTGTGTGTGATACTTACATGAGAGTAAACGAGAATGTGAGACAAGTGCGGCAACAATGGAGAATCGCATGTTTCCCCTCGTTTCGCTTCCCGGCGTTGTTCTTGTTGCTGTTGTTGCGTCTATCTGTCGGACGCTTTTACGTCACGACTTTCAGACTTAAAGTGATTTGAACTTCAGGGGGGGAGGAAAAGACAAACCCTCTGCTGAAACAGATTTTTCTGTTCGGATTGCCGGTTTTCTTGCGTCGTGGTGATCCGATTAGAGGTCATAGATTACCTTCCTTTTCATTCCGAACCACAGCATCTTGTGTACCGAAGTTAATGCAGGCGCTGTCAGGCCCACTAGCGAACAAGAGGAAGGAGGAGGAGGGGAGGGGGGCTATTAAGCCGGAGTCTGGCGGTGAGAAATACTTGCCCTGCCCTGTTTTTTCTCGGATTTCACCGGTTAACTGAACACAACTTTCCTATTGGTGTGTATTCATGCAGCACCCAAAGAGCACCACTTTCCCTATAGCCTCAGCAGCGCGGCTGTCAGTGCAGGAATGAGCAGGGGCCCTTTGGACGAAACTTTCTGCTCTCACTCTCTGCGTTGCTCAATAGGCAAGACGCAGGGCTGCAGCATTCCTCCTGGCTGAGTGGTAATTCATACTAAGTTACAAGACCATGACCTGTCGCTTTCAGACGGACGGCCGTTGTTTGTCTCCTCTTCTAAGTTATCATGTGAAATATTAGTAGCGAGGAGGCATCCTCGGAAAAGCGCCAAAACAACAGTCTCATCACATGTCCACGTCACGCTCACACCTAAATCCCAACCGTGCTGCAACACACTGTAGAGGAATTTCTTTTTACACCATTTTAGTCATATTACAGGGATTACGGGAGATTTGAAAAAAAAGCATCAATAATTAGTTGTAATGATACAAATTAGGTTATATACCAGTGGTGACGTGTGGATGGGGTCAGGTCAGCAGCCGAAGATCTGTGACATCTTCAGTCTTTCTGCAATTCCGATTAAGTGTGTCCGATGTGCGTAAATTGTGCGCGCTTTTTTTTTTTTTTTACCAATGCCGGGCGCCATGCACCTGCTGCTTGTTGTCAACTGATCACCCCCCACCCCCCATTACACACACACACACACACACACACACACACACACACACACACACACACACACACACACACACACACACATTACGCACGCTCTTTCTCTCTCCCTCTCTCTATGACGGGGCCAGTGTCCTATTAAATTGTAATTTGGAGGGCTCACAAGGCAGGAGGCGATGATACACGATCAGTGGCGTATAGCTTTCATTATGTGTGCTACCGTATAGACAGATGGATCTCTCTCTTTCATAGTCAGTTGGGAGGTGTGTGTGTGTGTGTGTGTGTGTGTGTGTGTGTGTGTGTGTGTGTGTGTGTGTGTGGGGGGGGGGTGTCAAGAAATACTTCAGTCTAATGCTTATTAGTGTGGACTGCCATTGCACAAGCCTCATCTTTTTAAAACAAGCATAACATGAAAGCAACCCAAGTCTGGCTTACTCAAGCGAACACGACCCCCCCCCCCCCCCCCCCCTACCCTTCTCGCGCACACGTGCACGCGCGTATAGCCCTACACTGACATCACATATGGGGGGCTGTGTGTGTGTGTGTGTGTGTGTGTGCGTTGGGGTGGGGTGGGGGCGCTCGGTGCAGGCTGTGATCTCTCGCCTTGTGCACACCGAGTGGACAGAGGGCTGAGCAGCTTAAATAGAGCCCCAGCACCTGTGTTTTCTACCGCCGTTCTCAGGCCTCCTTGGCATGGCACGGAACCGCACAGCACTGATGTATGCCCGCGAACACGCAGACGTTACACAAGCACACACACACACACACACACACACACACACACACACACACACACACACACACACACACACACACACACACACACACACACACACACACACACACACCATGTGGCAGAAATAAAAGAGGAAAGGATGTGGGAGTTTATCTTCAGAATTAAGCTACAATGAATAATTCAAATGAAATCCCCCCCATATTGTGGGTTTACACGCTGCGTCCCCTCTCCCACTCATGTTGTGGTTTAAGATTATTATTAACCAAATTAAATATGCAGCTTCTAACCAAGTGTGCCTGGTTGATCAAAGTCAACTGACCTGACCAGGTTTTACAAACACAATAAGGAATCCACATTTTAAAGGTGAATATAATTTGGCCCATTTGCTCTGATGCTTCATCTTTCAAAAAAGAAGATTTAGCAACAATAACATGGTAAATTCATACATAGTCTTAATAAAAAAGCATCATTTTCTGCATTTGTTTATTCGCAGGGAACCACTGTCAGACGCCATACTCTCGGACTGCGTTTTGGTGACACATCGCCCTTTTTACTCCCCCTATCCATGCCATGAATTGCTGATTGTTTCCTGCTCCGCCGCTGAACGCTATTGTCTGTCAGCTGGACCTCCCGCCCGTTCTGGTACTGAAAGCACCGGATGGACCTGGACACGGAGATCCGGTCCCGCTGTGCCCGAACATCTCACACATCTCCGCGAGGAGCGGAGGAGTAATATACGAATCTGAACGGAAACTGGGCCAACAACGTCGATCGGCACAATGACCTCCAAGGCCTTTGGCACTAAACACCGCATCTTTAAAAGGAAATAGACGAAAACAGACTCAAACAATACTTGGCACCCAAACCAAGACTGAAGAAAAGCCCATTTATGAGTCAAACTGAAAATGCATTGTTATAAAGTCTTTTTTTAAAGTCTGTTTCATTACTGTTCTGGATATTTCTGACGGAAAATCATTATATGTTCATCGTGTCATATGTTATATATGTAGATGCAATTGTCATCCAACTGGAGATTCTCTGTTGGCTCGTGTGCGTTGAAACCATCATGCTAAAATATGCATTGCACCATATCGGTTGAGCATATGTCACAGTGATGGGCCAAATATGTGACACGCCGTAAATAAACCCAACAATAACATCCGGGCTGTAGTATACAGCCTGTCTGGTGACACGGCTCCTTTCTGTGCCCGTGCACTTAACGAAAGGTCGGGGATTGACTGAGGCCTGGGCGCGTTTATCAATTTAACCTCCATTTACAAAGCTATGGGATGGATTACACCGGATGCCTGGCTCAGCAACAGCCCCGACCAGAGGGAAGTGCGGGAGTCCGCTGTGAGGGGACCGCGGCGGGCCAGGCAGGTGCCAAACAGGCAAGGCTGGATGCTGAGCGAATCAGAGCCAAACGTGTTCCTCGACTGCCATCTAGCGGCATATTGGTGAATAACCATGATCCCATATCATCTCTTTCCAAGGTGCCACAGAAAAGGGAAGGACCAAAAATATACAACACTTGCTAGATTGCATTAAATGGAGACATTATACATTTATAATGCATAACTTTACGTTCCTCCAAATTTCAGCCCGTCACGTGTGTCGTCTTTGGAAATGTCTGTTTGAATAATGGCTGATAGAATAGTAGGGTAAGTGGATTTACCCCACTAGTGACAGCTCTCTATGTTCATGTTCATGTTATGTTCATAAAGGCAGCACCTCTGTTTAAGTTGGGCCTTCTGTCCTCCCCGTCAAATCCTCCTTGTGCTCCACTTGGAGTCGACGCTAACATTCGTCCCGACAAGCTTGCACTGCAGGGTCGACTGCCCACACATACACATGCATACTGTACGCACCCCGTACAGGGCACACTCATTAAAGTTTCATCGCATGAAAGTCGAATGATGTTGGAACACTGAACCGGCCTCTCCATTTAGTGCTAGATCAAGGATTCAGACGCCAGAGAGTGTAATGGAACCCACGATCCCTGGTTAATTTTTCAAAACTGATACCCAGAGTTTTACTGAGGCCGCCAAGGAGCCAAGTGACTGACTGCTGTGAGTGTGTGTGTGTGTGTGTGATGGTGGGCCCGGTGGTGGAGGCAGTGGTGGTGAGAAGGGGAGGAATAATGGTGTCCGCTGGAGCGCGGCCTTTTAGAGTTTAACTCCCCTATTATGGGGAGCCGGGGCGGGGGGAGGGAGAGGACAGAGAGCAGGCAACAGAGAAGGGTTCACTGTAAATGGACAGTAAAACGCTCGAGGCAAATAGACTTGAATCCGCCATTAAATGTTTGGAGGAGGCAAAGGGTATGTCGGCATGTAACACGCCATGAGCAATGTCTTTTTCATTTCCCCACTTTGTACCCAGTCATATGTCCCAAAACGGTTTCAGCCTCATTTGTACGAGCGAGCTTTATCCGGGGTCACTGGAGTTGGTTTACATTTCCGCCAGCTCGGTGATTTGATGGAGATACATCCAACTTTCACAGACTTATTAGCTAGAGCCTGGAGGTAGAAGAAGAAAAATGATTGGATCCTTGTTCCTTTTAAAAGCCTGTATACCTACAGAATACCAACAAGGTGAACAAATGAATGCAATATAAACAAACACATTGCACCCTGTGGAAACATATAACAGGACATACCTTAATACTGTATGAGAAGCCAAAGTAGATGTTTTCCCACTGTCCACGTGTGTCCTCACATGTTCGCTCCCACTTCCTCCAACTGAAAGGTTTTGCTTGTCAGAGCTGCTCTTGGATGGAGATTAACCATCTGGAAAAAAAGGGAGAAAGTTTAATGACATTTCTGGTTCAAACTCACGCTTCGCAATTCAATTGTCTATGAGAGCATCTGCTTTAAAGGGCGCATGTAAGATGTACCTTGCTGGTTAATAACCAGCTCAGGGCTCTGGAGGCCCTCGCCTGAAGTGTGCTGTTTTGTCCGACCACTTTTTCTATTTTTAATAGGCTCCCCCCGTACATGAGTCAGTCGCGGGAGCATCTTTAAAGTTGCTCTTTAAAAACTGCATTCTGTCCCGAGGTGGCCTCCAAAACGCATGCATTATTGAAGCACGCACCGGCCTTGTCCTCCGCACTCCCTCCACTCAGTCCAGTTCAGCAAACACCAGCAGCTGCACGGCTCCCACAAGAGCCGAGCGAGGGGGAAGCAAAACGCAGGGCGGGTGGTTGGTGGAGCTCGGAGACCTGCTGTAGGACCGTGGAGGGGGGAGAAAGAGGAGCAGTTACAGGTCAAAGCAGCAAATATCCATCCCATCATCACACTACCACTGACGTTCAGTTGATGTCCAGCTCGGGAATGTTCATCAGAGAGGTGATTCATATTAAGGTGAACATGATCACGCAGAAACATCTAGGAGAAGATGATGAATGACTTTATCACCATAAAACACAGAATAATACTTCATCTGGTGTGTTACTTATTTAGAGATATGCTGTATAATTGGATCATTATGTTTCAGATTGCAATATTCTGTATTAATCCAACATCAAAGACTTTTTGTCAGTATCTGCTTCACACACACACACACACACACACACACACACACACACACACACACACACACACACACACACACACGATCACAAAGCAAATATGAGCGGTTGCAGAGAGAACTGAGAGAGGGCAAAGGGAGAGGTTGAGTGCTGTGTAAATGGTCAATTGGCTTAACTCAGTGGTGTCTGTTCTTGGTGTGACGATGTCAGCGGGCAATGT
Source organism: Eutrigla gurnardus (assembly GCF_963514095.1). NCBI lineage: Eukaryota > Metazoa > Chordata > Actinopteri > Perciformes > Triglidae > Eutrigla > Eutrigla gurnardus. The sequence goes on from NC_139925.1 coordinate 15,471,770, forward strand.
GCAAATGTGCACTCTTTTGATTTGCCTGATGTAATCCTCTCCAGCATGGTGGTGGCCCATGAAGCCCCAGGGAGGAGAGATGAGTGATGTCAGATAGTGTTTGTTCTGGGATTAAGATATCACTTCCACACTTTCATTCAATCAAATGTCACACGTGTGCCGACTGCAAACACTGTATGTATGTATATGTATATATATATATATATATATATATATATATATATATATATATATGTGTGTGTGTGTGTGTGTGTGTGTGTGTGTGTGTGTGTGTGTGTGTGTGTGTGTGGGAATGCACATGCAGGAACATATTCTTCAGGCCCGCTCTCACGCTGTCCTTCTCAGTGATGTTACACTGCCATCTAGTGAGCTATAATAACTCACATTCACACTTACCTGGAACACATTATGAAGTTGCTACAAAAGGATTGTTTTTTCCTTTTATTTTAAGTATTTAATAAATTAATGTCAAATTAATTTGTGAGAGTGACTTTTCAGGCCTTTCAAGTTTACACAATTAAAACTGTCAAAATATTTGTCGCCACTAAAAATTACTCATTGTAAATATTTATAATCTAATATTAATATATAAATATTTTGGTAGGTATCATATGACCACATCTTTTTGTTATTGCTGACTGTTTGTGTACGATCATCATCATGCAAATACCACTGTCCCCAGATGAGCTTTTATATAACGATGGTTGGGATAAGTAAACGTTTGGTACGTCTTCAAATAACGTTTTTTCTTTCCCGGCCAAGCAGCAGTCAAAATAAATGCCTTACTTTAACCACAAGGGGTCGTCGTGAGCTCAATCATAACCTGCGTGTGACTTGATTCATGAGACGCTCAGATGGAAGTGAAACTGAGGGACGCGCACAACAACAGAGTGACAGAAGACATTACACGGGGAACTACTCGCTCTGTAGCACACGCAGCCTCCCTGCTGTCCGCACGAGCTGTTAATGGCATTCATGGCTTCCAGATCTATTCCAGTAGTTGCATGTGTGTGTGTCAAGTCAAGTGTACAATAAATTACAAATGGTGTATAAAGAAGCTTTAAGGTCACACACCCCACACACACACACACACACACACACACACACACACACACACACACACACACACACACACACACACACACACACACACACACACACACACACCCCTCCATGCCTACCTCTCATTGTGGAGTGAAATTATACCCGTGGCATGTTTTCTGCATTTCTCACTACAAAATTGCTTTGGCTGAAACCCAGGAGCGTTTGAAGTGCAGTGGAGAAGCTAATGAAGCAGCAAGTGAACGGCAAGAAAAGCAAAAAGAGACTTCAAGCAGCTGCCACTGCTGTGAGTGAGAACCCCTCCCCCCCAAAAAACAACAACAACAAGAGGAGTCTACGGCTTGGAAACCAGTCGAGGGGAAGTTATCAGGAAGAGGAAGATCGATGGAAGGAGGAGGAAATACACTGCCATTGTCCCTTAACAAAACACAAATTAAATGATAATGTGGACGTGTAAGATATTTGAAGACACTGGAAATACTGCATCTGCTATCAAATATCATCCATTTCAATCACCTTGTCTTTTTTCCATCACAGAAAGAGAACATTTTCAGAACAACAATCTGGGAAGCATGCAACATACAGTATCCTAGTTAGAGAAACACATCACATCTACACACCCTCATCATGTTTTTACAGCGAGATAAGTGGAGTTATTATACAGAAAAGTGAATTGTTGGTTTATTCAACCTTTATTTATCCAGGGTGGATCAATATGAGTCTTGTTTTTAACTTTTTGTATCAGTGCCATGTTACAGAAGTAGTTACAGAACAAATGCACTGGTCTGTGTTATTAGCTCCACTTATCTCTCTTTGTAAACATGATGAAGGTGTGTGTGTGTGTGTGTGTGTGTGTGTGTGTCTGTGTGTGTACAGCACGTTTTTCTCACCCATATAATAATCTTTAACCGTCTTTTTATATTTAAAACATTTTTCGAATGCTGGCTGACTTTGCTTCCCCACAGAGTGCCGACTGCAGTATCACATCCCAGCTGTGCTATCTTTTGTGTTTACCAGGGTTTGTTCCCCGCTTCACACACATGCAGTTACACTTTCTATTCACCAGGGGGAAGCCAGGGGTTACCTTTCATCACGTCTACTCTGAGGTTAAGTTTGTCTTCAAAACAAATGTACACGGTCTTTAAATGGAGTGAACACATTGTGTCGGCGTGTATCTATGTAGTGTGCAAGAGCAGGGGTGGGATCACAAGCATCTGTGTCTCAGGCCACTGTGTGTTTATCGGTGTCATATGAAGACGTGTGTTTATAAAGCAGACACCTTCATTTATACTGACCTCATCTTCCCTTTCGCCTCCTTTTAACAGATCGGTTGCTACGGTTACAACCTTCTCTCCTCAGCTGTAAGGAATAGGAGTTAGAGGCCACGCTTCACAAACAAATGGACACTTTTACAAAATGATGAGGGTAAAGGGCATGATACGCATTTTTTTTTTTTTTGGTTTACAGTGTGCCTCTGAACTATTGCCCACCTAACTGTGAGTGGTATGAATGTTGTAATCTACAAATTATATGTCGTACCATCTGTCATAGTCTACCATGCAAATCTTTTTTCTTGAATAGTGCCAATATTACACACACACACACACACACACACACACACACACACACACACACACACACACACACTGTGTGCTGAGTCAACGGTCTGGCAGGTTGAACCCGTTAGTGTGTTTAGCTGGAAACAGATGAACCTGAACTGTACACACTCAAAGCGACAGGCCCAGTGTGCACAATCAACACCAATACTGATTGATCGAAATGAGAGCAAGCATCCTTGAACTGCTCCCGAGCTGGAGCGGCCAAACCCCACAGCAGGATGGGAATGAGTCGCACCACCTTTAATTACTTAAAGCAACAAGCGGTTTTCACGCCTCCCTCGTTATTATAATGATGTTGTCAGTGCCCTCGCCCGTTTCTGTTGAGTAATTTGGAAAGCATTATAGTGAAATATAATTCAAATGAGTTCACACGGGGAGAACTCCAAACGACGACAGTCAAATGATGTTATAATTCTACTTGCAATCTGTTTTCATTTTAACAAAGTGGAGAGTTTACACAACATTGAGAGTACAGTTGTAACATGCACATAGCCAGAACTTAACAGTTTTTGTATTTGTAGTTGGAATCGCTTGTGGCATTCATTTGTTTATCCTTTTCATTTGCCTTCCCGACAAAGCCTGAATTCATTATATAGCATGCAGATCTTGTCATCTAATGATGACTAGGCTTTTTGAAAAGGAAGTAAACAGAATGTCAGCAGCTGACGAGCCGACTCTAAAGAAAACGGCAGGGATTGTTTTATTAATAGTGTATCATAGAAATATTTATTCAAATGGTCCCAACAGTTCAAATTCAGCTCGATCTGCTTATATGATCCATCAGGAACCCTTTATTGCAGATCATTTTCTTCTGTTCACTAAAGCAAAAACATATAAACTATAAAACCTTATGAAGTTTTAGAAATCATATCTATTATGATAATAATGGATGTTTGAAATCACACTCTATTAGAAAGTAAAGTCCCTTCAACACCCAGAGGAGCGCCGATCCCACAAAATAGTGACCAGAGTGTTCATGTTCATATACATATAACAACATATCTGATTAACAACATAATTTAGGTGCTGGAATTGTCTTAAATTGATTCATATGTGTTTTCTTTAAAAACTGGGGTTTTATGTCCTGCCTGGTCAAACTGAAATGAAATTGAAATAAAAAAAACTAAAAAAAAAACTGCTTGACAAATTGTGCATCCTCATTTTTATGTTATTGTAATATCAGATGGCTGCTACTAACAATAATGAAAAGGGCGACTAAACTGATGAATGGGCTAGTTTTACATCAATTCATCTGAGTGACCCTCGGCACTGCTAGTTGATATAACATCAAGTAAAACGCCAGATAGGCCGCACGTAAAATATACGGCGCGCTATGAAAATCTTGTGCATGATTTAACCTGCCCCTTTGGTGTTTCCGAGCGAACACCCAGTGAAAGCATAAAGAATGGCGTAGTTAATCTCTACGCTGGACAGATTTAATGGAACGGTGTCAAGTGACAATAGCTGGAAAAGCCATCTGAGTGAACTTAATGCGATCAGAATAACCCGTGTCTGTCTCCCATCTAAGAATTTACAGTAAGGGAAAGAGCCCCAGAGAGCACACACACACACACACGCTCAAACAAGGACACACTAAAATTCTATATTTCAACAAAAAGTATAAATAACAATAAACAGTATAACACACTACAGCTGAGGCTGCTGATAATAAATGACAATGTAGAAGAAGCTATAATTGCACATGAATAAACACAGCAGTGTACAGCTACATTACAGTGTGTTATAAAGCATCTACTAACGTTTGTATGCCTATAAATGGCAGGATGCTTGTACTGTGTAAAATAAAGAAGCTAAAGAAGTTCAGTGTTTAACTCTAGCTGACACGTCTCTCCTGGTCTCATGTCTTGGCGAGGGCTGCAGAGATGGAAGTCGGGACTTGGTCTGCCAGCTGACCTTTGACCCAAGCAAAGGGCACCCGCGGTGTGCTTATGTATTTGTGAGAGTGTGTGTTTTGTAACAGTACGCGTCCAGCACACAGGGAGTGCATTAATGCTCACACTCCCCTGGCCATATCTCCCCGTCTCTCTCTCTCCCTCTCTTTTTTGACCGTAACTCTACACCGTGCACCCCCCCGACCCTCACTCCCCGAACCCCCTACTGTTTTATCCTGTTTTATGGGACACACCTGACACGCTAAGAATGCATAACGGTGGAGCAGAGGCTGAAATCAATGTACTCATCAATAAACATACCACTGGGTTTGACCTCGGTGTTGGAAGATTAAATAGAAACAGAACAAAAAAAGTGGAATGTGTTGGAGAAATGGCAACAGGTTCCCAACTTGTGTTTTAAATCTTTGACTCTTGTTGGTATTTGGATTGCCTTTAATGTTGCATACAAACCACCATCATACTGATGATTTTATTTTTCACCCTGTCTGGGTGCATGTGTATGATTTCATATTCATTAATGCCTGAAAGCACTGACCCGGTACTGACTGTTTCAGAAACACACATTTTTTATTTTCTTATTATATTTCGGTGCAGCCCAGAATACATTGTGAGTGTATTTAAAAAAAAAATAATAATAATAATAATAATAAAAAAATATATAGGTATTTTAAATCCTCTGTCTGCATGGACGAAATATATAACAATTATACATTGTACGCACATTATATTTGATACTAAAATATGTAAAATGATTGAAGATATAAGGTACATTTTATTTATGTGTTTACTATCCTGCAGCTCTTTCCAACTATCATTTTAGATGATCAAAGAATAATTCACATTTAACAGGACAGTTTCAGGGAGGAGGGAGGAGGTTCTCTTCACTGTTAACTGAGGTGGCAGTACAGTCCAGTACAGTCCAGTACAGATGCAGGAAAAGTGAATATGATAAACACATCGGATGAAAGGGATATCATGAAAGAATTCATGAAAAAATACATTATTTTCCTGCTTTTTTAATCTTACAGTCCAGGCCTCCCTTTAACCTAAAACTAAAACATATGAAGGTTTAAGTAAAGTTGTACACACCTTGTTGCTGTGGAGGCCTGCAGGTGAAAAGTCAGCATTTGATGATATTCCTCCCTCTTATGTCTGACTCAAACAGTTCCCACTTTGCAGTTGCAGTATATCAACTATAGTAAATCCCATCGGAATTACTCTCTTGTTAGTATAATCACCAACCTCTCCAGGCAACGAGTGGCATGAATTGTTGACAGATATTCATTGTATATCATCTTCACAGCCTGTCAACCAGTTTATGACAATGAACTGGGACGCTGCCTGGAATCAGAGGTCTGTCACTTGCCGCAAATTATCTGTGAAATGATTTTGGCCATCCTGAACTTCATCTGTAAACCGTCCACAACCCAGACGACCTGAGTTCAAGCCTCTCTGTTCTGCCGAAGCAAAACTGTGAATCTCACCCGGTTCTGAGGCTGCTGCTATTAAATTTGACCTCTGACCTCCCTGAAGGGGCTCTAAGTGAAAGGAGAATGCCCCCATGGGACCAATAATGTGTCACATTATGACCATCATCACTGTACTTGACATTTCGAGGAGTGTGTTAACATCACTTAACAAAAAGTTCCCGGTTAAAGGAGGATCTATCGTACGCTGCTGTTGGAGGAAAACCTTTCATCTCCAATTCTGATGATTTTAAATAAGCATGAAATAAGCTGAAGAATGTTCATCATCAACTCAGAACAAAAGCTCAAATTCGTTTTGGGAAACAAGAAAATTAATCAAATAATGTTTTATTACTATTATTATATACAAACTAATTTTTTCTTACTTTGTCCCCAAAAATATTCAGGGGATGGAAGGTTTTTACCTCTAATTAAATTATCTGTTGTGCACAATTATAATCATTCACTGTGTGTGTCACTCATCTCTTGTTAAAATAAGTCGTCAATTAAAATCCAGTCTTCTCTTACTGTTTGTATAGTGGAGGAGCTATCTAAAATAATACGTTTGGAAATGCAAATATTAGATTTGCTGAGGGCTTCAAAATAATCACCTTCTTAAAAAGCAAAGCAGGAAATACCAAGTTTTGCTTTGACATTATAAGATGATATTTATAATGAATAATTAAACTTATCTTGGTGTCTTCATATCGCTGTTGTGATGTGACGAACAAACGAAAGTCCAGACCCGACAACTCCAAATAATTGTCGTCTCTCCCCCCCCCCCCCCCCCCCCCCCCAACAAATAGAAGAAAAATGTTGTGACAAAAACGTCCTTAATTAAATTATTTTTGCACTTTAAAATTACATTTCTTCTGCTTGAATTAACGAAAAAATGTGAAGGATATTTCCTGATTACATGCGACAGAAATGAGGAAAATATGAAAGAAATATTGTCATTTAGTTTTAAGATGCAAATAAAATAGCTAAGTGAATTACAATCTGCAGCAGCATAGATAGCCTAGCATTTTGTTTCACTGTTCAATATAAACTCATTAACTATAAATGAAATAACCCTCCACTAACATTGCGAGAAGAACGTCAGTGTGACGCCGATGTAATTACGAAGCCAATAACAACGCAGTAATTTGTTCGCTCGTGGAACAGAACCAGATCTCAGGCCAGAACAACGCTCACAAACCTTAATGTTGCACAAAAGCATGGTCTACATGGCCGGGACTCCACATTCTCCCCTGAATGTTTAATTGTTTTGTTTCCCGGGGCCACACTGCGCGTAACTTCTTCTCTACAAGATTGTTTTGTTGAACACTTGACGTTTAATCTCCGCAACATCCTCACCCCGCGGTGAGTGATTCCTAAAGCCCGCAGATGAACTTGTGAGAGAAACCACGACTAGTTCACACCTGCCTGCCTGCTAATCTCGGCCTTTTTCTCTCTCTTTTGCAGAATCACGTCAGCTTCTAACCAGGGAGCCTTGTTAGGGGATTTTTTTCTTCTCTTTCTTCCAACGCTGGCCGATTTTTCCGAACATCTTCTGCCCAGAACCCGTTTAACAACCTCGCCTTTCGTGGGCACGCGCGGCGCGCTCACGATGCCAGTCCACATATGGGAAACGAGAGCGCGAGGAGAGACGAACAATCCCGATGCTTTGTGGGGTTACGGAGTTGGTTTGGGGCGAGACCAACTATTCGGTGTTATGTCTCCCCGCGAGCCGCTAAAGGCTTGTTTTGAGTGGACCCATATGCATTCGGGTCCTCGTTAATTACACAGCCGGGGCTTTGAGCCGCGTGCGGAATTGACCTTCAAGGTGCGACTGGTGTTTCGCCTTCACGGACAGAAGGGAGACAGTCCACACACTCTTTGTGTACACTTTTCATATTTACACTCGCATTTATAACAGGACCATAATATTCCCGTGTAGTTGTTTAAAAACAAATATAGTCCTCCTCCCCCCACGCGATTCCTCATCAGTGTGAATTATGGCTCATAAAAACAGTCTTAGTCACGGAGTAGAAATGTGCTTATGCAGAATTATTATTGTGAACAAAACAAGCCGATAACACATCAGCTGTGTAACGAGCATGGCACCTATACGCCGCCGGGGGGGGGGGGGGGGGCAGTGTCAGTGTTGGACGGCCGAAGCTGTTTAAACAAAGTGTCTTCTTTCAACGCCCGTTTCCAGTTCGGTGTTTTCCTTTTCTCTCCGCCAAACACTCCGGCACTTTTGTTCTCCTCGGCCGAGCGCGGAAAGATAAGGTGTCATCACTTGAACATCAAGGTTCAGGGTTGGGAAAGCAAAGGATCTACGTTTAAGCGCCACTTTGCCCTCCACGGCCACATGCCACGGTCTCTTGACTGCTGTTTTTCACAAAGCACCGGATAGAAAGTCTTGGTCGCGTTTTTGCCATTTTAACGTCGGCAATGATGATTCACGTGAACTTTGACCTCAAGTAGGCAACGATCACTTAAAAACACATAAACTATATACAAGGTAACCAGTAATAGAATGTATAATTAAACTCTGTATTTTTTTTTAAATGAACGTCTTTAACGCCTATTTAATACTAGATTATTCCCGAATTTAAAAACTGCCAAATATTTCCCTTTTTCACACATTTCCAGACTTTTTAAAAATGATTACAGACCCAGTTTTTTGCACTTCCATTTTAAGTGCAAATGGAAAGGACCTGACTATAGAACAACCACAGCCCACTGGCAAAGTATACAAACCACAAAGTTATAGTTTGGCTCTGTTATGAACGTGCAGTTCTGCAATCAAAGTCGTGAAAATACAATTAAATGAAACATTACAATTAAAAGTGCAAATTATTAATTTACAAATCCACACATTCTGTAGAAAACAGACCCCATGTGAGGTTGCTAGTTATTGCCTGCTTTATATATATATATATATATATATATATATATATATATATATATATATATATATATATATATATAGTATAACTTTTACTTTTTAACTATAGTTAATATATATATATATAAAATATATATAGACAAACCATATAAACAGACCGTTTTCTGCAAATTGTCAAGAATCATTCAGAATAAAAGAAATCCTCCATTTTCAATTCATGTATTTCTTTTTCTTTTATTGTAAAGGGTATATGAAACTATAGGTGAATCGTTTGATGTTCCATCATTGATCGCAAAGTTTACATGCAGTCTCTTTCCAACTGAAAATGCAAATTATAATAATATCAAGCGATTAAGATATTTCATCTCATCACGGCTCTTATAAGACACTTGCGAATAGTATACCCCATCATCACCCCCCCATCCCACCCCTTCAAAATAAAACCCTCCTTATGGCTCTGTTGAAAAAAAGACCCCTATGTAATGTAAACAAAAAGGCGATGGGGTACCTTCAACACGGTGCCTACAGAGTCTGCTGATACATCGAAACCCCTAAAATAACAACGGTAATAGTAACAAGAATTAAGACATTTTATTGTTATTGTTTTCAACAATATAGCATGTTACGTTATTACATTCCGGTAAAATACTTTCTTTTTTTTTGTCTTTTCTTAATACCTAAAACGACCTATATCCACCTCACCTTTTGTCGGCACCAGCACTGCAAAAAAAAAGAAAGAAAAAAAAAGATCCGTGTTAACAATTCACAATCACATTAGTCTCTCAAATAGCACGTCCCTTTAGCGAATTAAAGAGACGATAATTCAATAAATGGTACCTGTTTTGATTCAATTTCTTAAGTGCTCTCTGTCTTGACACTTGTTTCTAGAAAACCCCCGAAAAAAGTGGGAGTTTCATTTGGGGAATAATGGCGGTACGGATTTTAAAAAAACGATTGAAAGGTTGAATATTAGACTAAATGGTCTGTTACGGTGTCTATCTGTCTGTCTGCCTGTCTGTCTGTCTTCGCAGTGTTCCAGTCTGTCTGCCTCGCACCTTGCCGCAAGTGCTTGAAGCTTGCCTCGCGCCACCTCGTTAATTACTTTTCCAAAAAAGAAGAAGAAGAAGAAGAAAAAAAGCGGTGCACTCTGTCCCCCTTCTGTTCCGTTTGGTGTTTTCTTAAGAGCCGAGGTCCACTAGATTAGAAGACATAGGGTTCAGTATGGTGTCGTGGTGCAATGAGTGGTGATGGTGCACCGAGTCTACACCGCCGGGTACCGGGATGGCGCTGGGTCCGGGCGGGGGCGCGAGGCCGTGCAGGGACTGTAAACCGGCGTTCGAGCCGAGGAGCAGGGCCGGACTCTGGGACGTGTGATCCGGTGTCCCCGAAGGGGTTTTATCGTCGTCCGAGCTCCCCAATAGAGATTTATTTCCATTCATGGAAGAAGTCAATGGGTTGAGACTATTGCCGTTGGAGTTCTCGTTGTTTTCTCTGTCAACAAGAAAAACAACAACAACAACAAATCACTGTGGTTGCCAGAACAGAAAAAACTCTTGCAACATGTCAAATCACTCAGAAAAAATATGGAAGAAATTATCAAATTGTAACACATTTTTTTTAAAGTAGCAACATTAAAAAGTGGGAGACTAAAAATGTTAAATTATATATTTGTAAATTATTATTTTTAACGGTGTGAAGACGACGTTAAATTCTTAAAACACACACACACACACACACACACACACACACACACATACACACACACACACACACACACACACAGCAAAAAAGTGTAATCTACGCTGGCTGAAGTGGCAAACAGTGACTGCACATAATACATCTCCACTAAGTATTTAGGGTGAATTAATTGAACCAGCATGCACCTATCAAAGCGGGCAAAGCTCTCTGTCTGAGTAAATGACAGCTCTAATTATTGCTAAACGTGCGCCTGCTCCATTTGTTTGCAGCGGTGAATACGGCTTTTGTCAGTGGGAAGACATGATTTAGGTGAAGCCTTCAGCCCGAATCAGTGGCCAGAGGGCGAAAGAAGACACCGGCCCAGCGAGCACCTGACGAAAACACACGCCTTGCCCGTCCCAAAAAACTTTTGAAATGTACAAACGACTCCAAATGAAATGTCAGCAGCTCTGATGTGGAGGACGCAAACGCCAATTATAGCGCAGAACAACTTTTTAAACGTGCTCTGAGATGTTTTCTCATCCATCTGTTGTGTTCTGTCCAGCATCTGAAGGGTTAAGCATTTTGCTTTCTCTCTGATCCTAATGTCAAAGTCAATTGAAATGCCAATTTCACGTTATAATATGTGTGATTAAAACATAAAAGTGGGTTAAATGCAACTTTTATAACCTTGTAATTTTACCTGACTCTATAGCCTTTCATTTTCCGCCTTTCAACTGTTCCGCGCGGCCTGCACGATCATCACAAACACAAACAAGGAGGTGACTACTGAACCCAGAACTAGGACAGAAACCTACATGTTTCTAATAGAACCCCCCCCCCCAATAGAAACATATGCGTGGAGAGGTTCGTTCAGAACTGAAAACATATTAACATCTCGTCGATGCAATGAATTGCCCAGATGTAGGTCAGCAAATCATATTGCATATGTCGGCGCCGAGGAAACACTAGTTGCTTGCGCCTGCTTTAAATACTGTCTACGGAAACAAAAACACCCCATAACACACTAGAAAGATTCGCCTATTGTGAAACAGATTTGAAGCGTCTATGAAGTTGTTTCCTACCGTTCCTTCGCCTCCGCCGCTCGGTCCCGCTGCCGTCGGTTTTTGAACCAGTTGCTGACCTGCGTGGTGGTGAGTCCCGTGGCCTCGGCCAGCTCCCGCTTCTCCCGCGGGGACGGGTACGGGTTGTGGGTGTACCACTCCCGGAGAACGCTCCGGCTCTTCTCCTTGAAGCAGTAGCTCGTCTCCTCGCCGTCCCAGATGGAGCGCGGCAGCGGGAACTTTCTCCGGACGCGGTACTTCCCGACGGCGCCGAGCGGGCGGCCTCGCAGCTTCTCCGCCTCCACGTAGTGCGCTTTGAGCCACAGCTGCTGCAGCTTCGGGTGGTTGTGCGGCGAGAACTGGTGGCTCTCCAGGATCTTGTAGAGCTCTCGGAAGTTGCCCCGGTGGAAAGCGACCACGGCTTTCGCCTTGAGGACGCTCTCGTTCTTGTGGAGGTGCTCGCACGCCGGCAGCGACCAGAGGAAGCGGCCCAGACGCTCGATGTTCCCCCCTTGTTGGAGCACTTCGCAAACACACGCGACTTGCTCCTGCGTAAAACCAAACGTCGGAAGCATAGACATGGCGACAACGCAAATCAATTATATCGCGCCTTACTTCCACGTCTGTCCCCTTCTCAGTCCCACATTAAATCAAAACGCATTAAGTCCATAAGCGACAAAAAAAATAAAATAAAAAGGTCCCAAAAAAGAGCAGCTTTAAAACTTAAAAAAAAAAAAAAAAAACAGCCCGAAGGTTTGGTGTAATATCCAATAAACTCAAGTCCGCTCAGCCATGCAAAACCCCAGGCGACAAATCCTCATCTAGCTGTTGAGAAAGAGAGAAAGTTGCTACTCCTCCGAACGTCCTCCTCCACCTTTTCTATGCCGTTTCAACATAACCGACTCCCGGAGACCGGGCTCGCTGGCTCGTTTTAATAATATTATTCTAAGCTGGCAAGACAAGCGATTATATGAACTCTGATTGGTCGGTTATCTGACCCGGGATGGTGAGGATAAGACAATAGCCTTAGTCAAATTATTTGCCATGGTTACGCTGTCACTCAAGGTAACCCGATATGCTTTGAGGTGGCTCCCTGGCAAAGTCAACCCGATTGTTCCCTTCACGAGCGGCCCGCCTACCAGAAGAAATATTGCTCAGATTTTTTTTTTTTCTTCTAGAAACACTTTCCCCCCCCTTTGCCTTCACTTTGACGGACACCTCGGGCAGCCAAAGAGCGCAGAGCTCGGAGGTGGGGAGGGACCGGGGGGGTGGGTGGGGGCAGAGCTGGTCCCGCAGCTGGGGGAAGGATGGCGCCAGAGCGCAGAGCCTGCTGCAGTGTGTCTTCGAGCCTCCGGCGGCTCTCACAAATCAATCAAGACTTCCACAACACCTGGAACCCTCAAGTCAGTCACTTCGTCATTTCATAGTGAAAATGTCTGTCAACTGGCCACAACAAGACATTCAGCGTTTGAAGAAAAGCTTGCTATATTACCTGGCCTTAATGGCAACCAATAAAAAATGCATAAATAAATGCATACATAAGAACACTAATTTGGACTAATTATGTCAGGGGGAGACGATTTATGTTTTTTTTCCCGCCTCCAATCAGTTTAGCAGAATGTGATCTAAGTTCACTTGAAATAAAAAAAAAAAAGTCTGTAAAAGTTTACAGGTGATTTGAAAAAGCACCAGTGTCTTCTTTAAATATAGCCCATCGCCATACATTGGGAAGATATGTTACAAATAATAAAATAATAAAATAACTAAATATAAGTGAAGGTTAGAAAGCAATTCATCAACAATATGGGATGACTTTGCAAAGACTGCGCTAAAGTCATCAACTATTTCATTTATTTAGAAGATTTAATTTAATCCAATGTAAATGTGACAATACTGAAGCTGCACTCCCCGAACGAATCAGACATGAGGTGAGGTCTGTTATTATCAAGGAGAGGGGAGCAGAAGAGGAAACAATGTGGAGGTGTGCAGCCGTCTAATTGTGACATGAAGTGATCGTGCAGCGAGCTGTCGAGGTGATCGGACGGAGAGCAGAGAAAGAGAGTCTGTCCGGCGACTGCGGAGAAGAAAAACGACCAGCAGCAGCACCGGTGAGCCAAAAACAACTTTTCCGTTTGTATTCAAGTCATCTGGCTGACGCGGTTTAGACGGAGGCCGTCAAAAGAAGTTATCATGTCAACAGGGTGATTAGGATGACGCAGGACAGTGATGGAGGAAGAGAGGAAAAAGTGATGGATGTGGATTTTTTTTGTCGGGGATTCAGAGGGAAAAAATGATAGTTGCTGCATGGTGAAAAGTGATGAGGACATCTGTTGGGAGCTTAAGAGAAAGCACGGCGCTGAGACACGCTGTCATGTTTGCTGTGGTTGTCAGGTGTATAGGGTGACGTGTGTCTCGCGGACGGCCATGTGTCTTATTGACTGCTGGGCCAGAGATTGACCAGTTGGTAGATTTCTATCGGCCCACCATGGGACCTCTTGATTATAGATACGATTGTCAGCTACACCCACGCTCGGTATCACATCACTCGACACTGCTGCCTCAAACCACACACACACACACACACACACACACACACACACACACACACACACACACACACACACACACACACACACACACACACACACACACACACACACACACACACACGCCTCCTCCTGTTCCAGCGCTTCAGATCTCTGATGGTGTAATAATGATGATAATAATCATAAGTATTATTATCAGTCATTTACTTAGCCATAATTGTTATAATCGTAATTATTATTATTGCTTAGTATTTAATATGCTTAGTTTGATATTTGCAGACCTCAATTTAATATAAAAAAAAAAAAAGTATTACAAATAAATGTCAGCAGCAAATTTAAAGCCCTAGCAAGGAGCTCCATAATAACTCAGGGGTATGAAAATGAAATGCCATAATAATAATCATGATCAGCAGGTTCACTTTTGTTGCAGATCTAATTTGTCAATTTTTTTTTTTTTTGCATCCAGGCCGATTATTGCGAGGAGCTCTTCACCTAATTGGGGGCTGTTTAAGCGGAATTATTAGTGTAATTATGACGTTAGTTTATCACCAGAGGAGTACCGTAAGAGGAGCCTGATCCCCGTTTCCGCGTTGTGTTCCCCCTTTGTTTAATAAACTGACTTGGGTTTCGCCCGAAGCGCAGTTCAGAGTGTATTACGGCATTAGGCTGACTGATGGTAATCGTCCTGGGACCGGGGGCTCGCCTGAAATGGATAGTGAGGAAAACAAGGAAGCGATTTATAGGCTACACACAATATACATCACACAAGAAATGAGTGATTGAGTTTTATTCCATCGTAAAATAATAATAATAATAATAATAATAATAATAATAATAATAATAATAATAATAATAATAAAGAAGAGATAGGCCTAATAATAATCATACAGTCAAACATCAATGTGACCCAGCAAATGTGCCATTAAATCACTTTCTGGGTGCATTTGAACGTGTTGACTTCCATTCAGACAGCTCGAAGAAGAAGGCTCGAGCGCATGGCAGCGAGACCGGCCCACAGTTTAACAGAAGCGACATTTTAAACAGATTTCAGATCAAATCATATCATTTCTATCCATCTAACACACACACACACACACACACACACACACACACACACACACACACACACACACACACACACACACACAGGTCTTGGTCAGTGTGAGCCTAAACACACATGGGTTCTCCCACCGGTGAAAGAGGTGCTGCATCCAACTCACAGTGGTCACACTATTTCCCACTGAGGTTATCTCATTCCTACGTTTAAGGCCATTTTATATAGCCTATCACACACATAAAGCTATGAGCCATAAAATACGCTGTCCTTAGTCATTTGGATTATTTGGGGGAGGATGATAAGCGCAGATGTAGCCAAACTGGGTTGTGGGCCCTTAGGAGCTCCAGTCAGGGGCCATCGGGGGTCTCATTAGATGCTATTGTGATGAGATGTTTGGATAAGACGCACCATATCACAGGTATCCCGTTTTACTTAGCAGCAAGGGTGGAGTTAATAAACCTATTCAATTAAGATGTATGTTTTGGGGCATCTTTGACATAAAGACGTGTGAGATAATCGGAAAGGTCCCACTTGTCGTGTTGTCGTGTCTCAGTCGTCACACCTGCTCGGACTTCGCGGTCAGGATGCACCGGAGCAAATCGAACAGTCGATTAAAATGCGTGGTAGGCCTCCTCGCGGTAATAAGAGCCGGGTGCGCGCGCCGGCAGTGGCGGGGCAAATCGGGGTCCCGCGCCTGGCCCGTGACAGTGTTTGTAAACCACTTATTTCCGCGGATCAGTTTGATCAGAGGGCTCCGGCTCCGAAACGCTCGTTATTACGGCCGCTGATGAACGCGGATCGCCTTTCCCCTAATAGCCGAGCCCCCCTATTTTCACAACCTCCCACCGCTCACCTCGGCCGCTCTCCACCGCGACCCGCACTAATTGAGCTGATTATTGCAAGATGTCTGTTTTCTGGTGTGCGTTGCAAAGCCTACGTGTCGGGGCTTGGTGGGCTTTTATTCTGAAAGACTGACCCGAGACGAGCGCAACAAGGGGTTGATGAGTAACATTCTTTCGGACAGACAGAGAGGGATTATTAAAGCCAGAACCTCTGTGTCGATACCGGTTAACGGGATGTGAATGAGGGCCTATCCTATAATTGGTTGTTTACATCTCTCCTGTTACCCAAGAGGCCGGGGCCATCCTATAGAGCGAGGAGGAGATTTCAATAAACCGCACAGGCAGGCAGCAGGGAGGGGCGGGGCCGAGGTGTGTGTGTGTGTGTGTGTGTGTGTGTGTGTGTGTGTGTGTGTGTGTGTGTGTGTGTGTGTCTTGTCTTAATTTCCAGGAGGCTCTGACCGGTCGGCAGGTTCATCAGATTGGGCGGTTTACATTTCAGGCTCACTCAAGAAGATAGACCTGCGCAAAACGCAGCAATTTCACAGGCAGTTAAAAAGGCACCTTCAGTTGCTGCTCATGGCAGGTCAAACACTGCAAGCACTGAATCAGGTATACAAGTTAAATTATTTCTCCATTTTTCTCCCTAAAAAATAATATTTAAATATAATAAATTGAATTTAATATGACTCATATAATTGGTTTTCTTCTGATTGTCCATCATCTATAAATTATGAGTAAAACATCCAGTGTCCAGAAATAATTTGTCTTCTTCAGGGTGGAAATTTGTCATTCTGGATGAATAGTTCTTTGTGCACCACGAGCCGACACGACCAACACCCTTTGATTGAGTATTATTCACAAAATCTGTCAAGAGTTACCTGGACAATATCTGAACATAATCAAACGGCCACTTTGGACAGAAATATGAACTTAAATATCAATCTGAAACTAACAGCTAAGTGGTTTTCAGCAAGGCCAAAAACTATTTTAACCTCCCACAGAACTGCAGTCTGCAAATTTTCTGGAGTGAAGCGGACAAATTAAAAGCCCTTCTATTACACAGCCTGTGACGCAGTCTATGACCCTACTCGCTGGCAAAAAAAGAGCCTTAACACACGAAAACCCCACTGCCCAACCACCACCACCACTGTGGAACTCATTTGCACCCAAATTGCAGCTGGCCTACTGAGGCAAACAGCAACAAGTGTCTGCTTTTCTACAAGGCTGGTCATTGGAGTTGATGAGTAGCAGTGTGTGTGTGTGTGTTCGAAATAGGAAGAGAGTGAGAGAGGCGGCTGCTGCTGCTGAGGTTAATTTATTCGATCAATCACTCCATTTGATTCCTGTTTATTTTCAGGAGTCGTACGGTCATTTCAGCCGCACACTGAGCCCTTTATGCGCTGCCAAGGCGTTTCCCCTCAACCACTAAGAAGCGTACAGCCTGCATTCGGGGGTAATTTAGAGAGGAGAAGGGCTCCAGCACTTCTCAGATATTTCACGGTTCCTAACCTTTATGGTGAAATCCCCCCTCAGACCTGTCTCTCATCAGACACGCAGCCATATGAGCTTCACACATACACTGATTTATGTCAACGCTGTGGGCTTGTTGTAAATGACTGCAAACACACTCCAGTGTGGAATTATGTATTATTATATACAGTTTGGCAAAGGGTGCAAAAAAAAGTGCAGCCCCTGCATGCATTTCTTGCTGTATGATTTTTCCCTACTTTGCGTTTGATTACTAACCATTTTCAGTTTGTATGCATGTGCAGTCAGTGTAATGCTGTTAAATGACCTACACGATCTTAACCTGCTCCTTTGGAGTATTTTGATACGGCGTGCAACTAATAAAGTACCATGGGACCAATATGTAGGATCAGATAAACCTCGGCCCGCTCCGCATCAAGAGAGACAGAAGGCCGGGACATATAATTGGATCATGATAACCAATTGCCTCTGATCATGTAACATATGAACTCGCACATTTTGGCCAGAAACCTGAGGGAAGAGGTTGCCGCACCCCTAAAACAAATAAAAACGAGGACACCACAATGTAATGTCAGTGTGAATAAGGCCGGAGTCGGGATCACAACTTATTTTGGAAACTGGCTTTAACCAAACGGCAAAGGAAGTATAGAGACATAAAAACATGTCAAATTACCCAGAGAGCTGTGCAGTTGAAACAGCCTTTACAGTATGTCTGCTTATGTTACAGAAGACATGGGGAATCTGCCTGGTTTCTGTTGAGTAAATGTGTGAACTCCTACATGTAGTATTCTCATTAATCAACACTTTAGTACGTGAATCTTATAGACAGTCTAATATTCCTCTAGTCTAAATATACAACCGGAGCTTTACACTTATAGCAAAAGTCTGCAGCATGGCTTAATGTTTTCCCCTCATGCAGCATTCTTCCCTTTTTACAGAGCTGGAACTCGTATGTCAGGAAAGAATTTATTAAAAGCGACCCGCAGTAATTAGCAATGTGCTAATGCTTGAATTTGTATCCAACCCTGTATGTAGAGTTTTTACAACATTTTGTGGTTTCACTTGAAACACGGGCCTGACCCCGTGTCACCGGCCATATGGGCAGTAAATAGTTCCACGATAGAGTCAGTGGTCGTCGTGATACTGTACGGGAGAGGAACGCCTTATTGGATATCACACTACATGGGGTTCTTATGGCATGAAGATGATTGACAATGGAGTTTGGTGATGAAACTGGTGCTTGAGACAGTTTTACTTTTCTAACAATTCTTTGTGTGTGGGTTGAAAATAGCTGCATAAATTGCTACATATTTTAATATAGGTGTTAAAATTAATTTCTATCAATTTAATTTGTCACAGTAATGTTATAATGGCATGAAAATACTTGTTTAACATATAAATGATTGGTAATGGTATTGAGTTTGACAATATAATCTGCATATATATATATATATATATATATATATATATATTTCATGGTTTTATGTCACATGGTTTCAGAGGTCATTGGAAGCTGTCTACAGGTGACAATGTTAACATTATAATGTTTAGCAGTTTTAATCTTAGCCAAATGCATTTTCTTATTTTAGCATGTTAGCATGCTAACATTTGTTGATTAGCGCACACACACACATTAGAGCTGAGGCTGATGGAAATGTAATTAATTTTGCAGTAGTTTGGACGTTTTGGAAGTTGAAATACTGACCTGATGGTGGCGCTAGAGGAAAAGTGGGATGGTCACCAAAGTTGTTTCAAAAGGATGCCCAAAGTCCTCAGGGTTCATCCTCTGGGCAACATGAATGTATACAGATTCATGGCAATCTCCTCTATAGCACAACACCACAAATGATGTACAGAATTTCATGGCAATCCAGCCAACAGTTGTGGATATTTCATTCTGGGCCAACGTGGACGGAACAACATTGCTATGCTGCTAGCCTGGCTAATAGTACAACTACTACTACTACTACTACTACTACTACTTATAATAATAATAACAACGAGCAGTGATGAACGGGCCCTCGCACCTTCACGCAAGCGCTGCACATTTTCACTCTGAAGAAATCTCGTTAATGATGTGTCTCCTTTCATCGTCTAAATGACTTCTCTCTCATTAAACCAAACCATCCATCAAGCCTTCTGCTGCACTCGGTTCACTGTAGGGCATAATATGAGGTATTGTGAAGATGAAGGCAAGTGTTTGCTTTGTAAATAGGCGTGTGGAACGGCGTAACACTCACTTGTTTTTATATGGAAGAATTGGATTTCATGATTGCTTTTTAATTCTGCCTGCAGGGTATATTAAATGCCTGCAAACCTCTGAACACTTTGTCCAGGAAACTAACAATTATAGTCAATCTGAGCATATGGCAACCACAGCTATTTGAGAGAAAAGATGGAGGAACTGCCTCATGCATCATTACGCATTAGTACAGTAGAGTTTCCACTTTTGTTGTTCATGCCAGTGATTTACATGACATTTACATGTTTACAGCAAATACTGTTTGCCTATAAAAGTATAACATTTTCAAATAAAACATTTAAAAAATGTGTTTTACAAGTGTATGTAAACCTATTGTTATATACACATTTTACATGTGTACTGTAGAAAGTGAGGACAGCTTGTTTACATTAAACAATGCCCCCATGTATTCTGCTGGTAACTCCTGCAGCTTCTTTAAATCCTCCAGGCCTTAGCCTGTAATTATTTAGCGATTTTAGGAAACCCTCAATTAAACATTATTATACAATGCTCGTGTTCTAATATTAATGTAAATAGGATGATCAAGCCATAGTTTTACTGTAACTCTGTCATCCACTCGCCCATATACGATCCTGCCACTTAAATCAAACAAGGATTATGAGGGCAATGGAGCCGAAAGCAATGTTCAAATGCGACACATTTCTCAAAAGCAAATTCATTTGGAAACATAAAGATAAAATGAAGAAATATTCATGTGGAATACACCTGCAAAATGGTCACTGTCGACATCTTTCATTCGCTTGACCACAATATCCAGCTACTCAATCACTTGGTTATGCACATGGTTAGGGAAAGATTGTGGTCTTGGTTAAATATCAAAAAACGTTAATACGGACTTGAAGCATGAGGCAGGAAGCTTCGGCTTTAGTATTTAACCAAAGCCGCGATCTCGACCTCAATTTGAGTGCTTTAGTAGCCTAAACAAAAACTTCTGTTTCTGTGCTTGGAAGGCCAAAATAGGCACCCTGACCCCCTCCTCTGGACCTCTATACAGTGGCTAGCACAGCATGCTTGGATTGAAAAAGACATTGCCACTAAACATAATTCAGACAGCTGAGCAACAGCTTAACCCTTGAGCTCCTCGCCAATTAAAACTAAGCTCTAACATCAGACTAAAAAAATAGATTCTTTAATGTGTTGTTCTTTTATAGTGATGGGCAGACAGAGGACTGAATCCTTTCACATTACATCCTGCGGGTTATGACTGAAGAATATGCATCAGTATTTCCTCCGTCGACGAGTTGAATAGCATAGAGCTGCCATCTGCGTCTGCGAGCAGTCGTTTGTGCTTCCCTGAGAGTGTAGTGGTTTACTCTGAGAGGCCTCTCCAGACCACCAAGGGAAAAGTTCAAGACAGGCAGATAATGATATACAGTATACGAGCTACGGCAGCTTTTCATACCAGCTCTGGAGGTCATCTCTAGTGAAGACGTGCCTGTCGGCGTGCAGGGGGGATGATGAGCTTTCACACAAGCAGAAAGAGGGGGATTACTGTCAATTGCTCCCAAATTGCAATAATACCCGCTGCCGGGCCACCCACACATGAGCCGAGAGACAAGTGATAAATTGCTACACATGTCCATTCCACAGTGGCAACTCCACCAACACGCTGCCCACAACGATCGCCATTCTTTTTTACGCCGCGTGACATGTGGAAACAAGTGCGAGTGTTTCTACTGTGAGACTGGAAAGCTAAAATGTTTCGTTGGATACGGAGGTTGGAAATCGACAGCTGTTT
This sequence comes from Eutrigla gurnardus, assembly GCF_963514095.1. Classification (NCBI taxonomy): domain Eukaryota; kingdom Metazoa; phylum Chordata; class Actinopteri; order Perciformes; family Triglidae; genus Eutrigla; species Eutrigla gurnardus. The sequence goes on from NC_139925.1 coordinate 15,493,401, forward strand.
CATCAGCTTAGTATGTGGTATCAGTTGAACATTTTTGTAAACATAGTATATCATCTCTAAATCAGGAGCCGAGAGAAACGAGCTGAATTTCTGGTTGAATCTTTGACAAATCAAATCTGACCATCAAAATCTTTATCTTTTATGTTTTACTATAAGAGTCATCACAGACTCATTCCCTTTAGTGTTAAATAAATATTTATTATTGGAAACCATTAACTTCCACTTTTTTTTAAACAAAAAAATTCAAAATTCAAACAATTATTTTTCTTAACAACACAGTGTCCTGTCATACTGAGCAGCGATGTATTAAAGAATTCCATTACACAAGGATCATTTTTTTAGCCACTCAAAATACTGCATATGCCATTATTGAAACCAAACCCTCCAATGTGTTCTCATACATGGTAATGAGGCCTGATCATATCATTCCTCTGCGTAAGAGCCGAGCAGATGGCTAATCCAGTCCCGCTATCTAATCAGAGCAGTCATTCTAATGACAGTATAATTTCATAAGAGGCCTTTGTCTCAGAATATTCAGGAGCAGCTTGGGGGAGATCGGAGATATTCATCACCAGCGCAGATTGGAAACAGGCCCTAATAAATGACACATTTGCTTCCTGCCAGTCTGTGTTAGTGGAATGGCAGAATGTAGTGAATGTGGTACAGTGTGTGTGTGTGTGTGTGTGTTGGACATGGTTGTGTGTGTGTGTGTGTGTGTGTGTGGGTGTAGAGCAGCTGCAGCTTTATGCACTTTTCTGACAACGTATGTGTTTGTGTCGTATCTTCAGCAGTGTAGAGCATTACACTTCAGTCACGTTAATACATGAGGCATTAATGTGGAATTTACACCTTTGGGTCAGGGCACAAAAAACCTCATCAGTGCTTTCAATGCAGCTGGTGTGTGTGCGTGTGTGTGTGTGTGACTTCAACCCACAGAGAACTTCTGACTGCTCTGATCTGCCTCTCTTTCATTCTATCTTCTGTCTTTTGTATATGCGGTAATGATTAAAAAAATATATACCAGTTCCTAATATGAGCAAGAGCAAAAAAAAAGACTGCAAAGAGAAAAGACGGCAAATAAAATCCAGCCTTCGTTTGTGTGTGTGCGCCGCGTGGAGACATCGACCAGCAAAGAGACGTATTATTTACAGCACCGCGGGAAGTCACAGCCCAGCATAGACAGACGGAAAATATATAGACGCACGAGGGCAGGAGCTTCTTTTAGCCAACTTAAGGCTCGGAGCTGTTTGTCATGTTGGATCTCAGCTCGCTGCTTCCTGCAAACGGCATGTAGTCCGACGTTGTGCTTCTACCTTGGGAAGGAGTTTCCTGGGGTCAGGAAGTGAATATCACACACACACACACACACACACACACACACACACACACACACACACACACACACACACACACACACAGAGGCAAGTCCTGCAGGTTGATGGAGGGGGCAGGCACGGTTGAGTCATATTTATATCAGCCAGTGTAATATTATCAATAAAAGCCAAGAGGACAGCAGCTCTCCATAACTCACAACAGGCAGGGAGCACCACAGCTGTTCAGAGTTCATCTTCCTCTGAAGCAACAGGGGGGGAGATGAAGGGAGATGTTAGAGCAAGGGAAAACAAAGAGAGACGATGGAGAAGAGAAAAAAGGAAAGTAGAAAGAAAAGAGGACGGATAAAGACACAAAGAGACACTAATTAAAAGACATCCAACATAAAGCTATTCATCAGACTGGGAAATAATGATATATTATAATAGTCATGAAACAAATAGTTTCATGACTGATTAGTCTGTTGATTTAAAAAAAAAATGACCATCAATTAATGGTTTATAAGTGAAACAATGGCAATCACAATTTTCCCAAGGTGATGTCTTCAAATTGTTTCATCTGACCAACAGTCCAAAACCCGAAGATATTACTTTTAAAATGATATAAAACAGAGAAAACAGCAACTCCTCACAAAGAGAAGCCAGAAACGGGCAATGTTAGCGTTTGTGTGTAAAGATGACTCAAATGTTTAATTCCGGTGAAATTAATCTAATCTATAAACTATCTGGTTGTTTCAACTCAATTTCATTAATAGATTTTTTTTGGTGGAATGCTGTCATGATGGTGTCATATTATAGTTTGACAGAAATCTACTGTCCAAATGAATGATTTCAAGCTAATTGCAGCTACAAAGTAAAAACTATATGTTTTTATCCATTAAATATAGACCTTATATTTTACATTCTATTGTCTAATCTTATTTTTATAAATTATTTGCATGTCGCATGATCAATAACATTTATCTTATGTAATCGCACCTCAAATTTTACCACTTGATCATCTCTTCCTGATGGTTCAAACACACCTCGGTCGTAAACACTGGATGGTTTTGTAGGTCACGGGCTGCATGTGGTGGATAAATCAGAATCAATATGAGTTATGCATGCCAGTAATCATGTTTTCTTTTTCTTTCTTTTCGGGGTGAAATTAGGTGTCACGTCTCATTTTGGAACGATGCTCTTCAAATACTTTGTCGCCGGCCCTCTCAGTTTCCCTGCAGATGCTGGCAGACCTCATCGAGTGACCTCACCAATCACAGATCAAAGTCCTCTTGTTTCGGGCTGGTCAGGTTAATCAGAGGACCACCATGAAGAACCAATCAGGTAACATCTTACTTGACTTAAAGGAATTAGGCTGCTTTTGACAAGCAACCATGTACGTTTCCTCTGGTGATGAGTTCACGTATGACGTTCCTATGTTTTCTCCGAGTGTGTTTCGGGGGATTCAATACTTTGATTTCAATTACATCAGTCATTAGCCATTTTGATTGGTTTAATCTAGGCTTTGAAGGACAAGCGAATGCACACAAAACAATAGTAAATGAATCGAGTGACAGGAAAGGAAAACAATTAGAGGATCATCCATAAACTACAGTATAAACCCTCGTACTGAAACTTCATATACTGTGCACAATTTTCATGTTTGATGTTTAGATTACTAAACATTCAAATAACAAATATTCCAGTTAAATTGGAGTCTGAATCATGTGCATGGAGTGTGTGTGTGTGTTGCTAAGAATGGAGTGCTTGTATCACTTGGCCCTTTTTGAGGGGAAGTGACATGAGATACTTAAAGACCAAAATTGCCTCACTTAGCCAAACAAACTAGCTCTCCTGACACACACACATTTGCTCTCAAACACACACACACACACACACACACACACACACACACACACACACACACACACACACACACACACACACACACACACACACACACACACACACACACACACACACACACCTAGAGCTCTCTAATGGCCAATAAACTCAGGATGTTCATTCCTCCTCTCAGGCTCACAAAAACCGAACTGCGAAATTATTGAGAGTAAACGGATTCCACTGTAGCCCTGCCTAATGACCACACACACACACACACACACACACACACACACACACACACACACACACACACACACACACACACACACACACACACACACACACACACACAGAGTTTGAGGGTCAGCGGCGGCTGAAGCAGATAGGATGTACATAATAACCCAAACATGGCTTTTATAAGCCAGCTCTTTTGAAACGACAGCGCTGGGAGAGAACCCAGGCCTGCATATAAAAATACTGAGCTTTCTGGAGACTTTGAAGTCTTTTTCCTGCTGGATCTCAACTGAAGAGACACTCAGGGCCACTACAGATACATGCGTCCAAGCAAACAGAATGACAAATTACTAGTGAATAAAATGTCTGGCAAGATTAGTCTGAAAGGGTCAAACGTGTGTAGATATGGATATGACTAGTAGTCTTCAATTTAGAATATTTAATATCTGATTGCATGAAAAGTATTTCTGTCATGTAACAGAGGATCTTAAAATCCACCCATAAGGTTTAAGGTAATACATCCTACTGTACTCTACACATATAAACTAAACAGAAGTAGTATAAAATACAGCCATGGGGGAGTCTTGACGCAGAGAAACAGACATTGCTCTCTAAAATTTACAGGGCATTTCCTTCCTTTTTCTTGATACTCCCATCTCACCCATTTGCAAATTATTGTCACGTCTCAGCTGGAAAAATTCACTTTCCCTCCAAAGGACAATTTTTCTCTAATCCCCTCTACGCGTTTCAATAATTCTGTCGTTTTATAGGGATGGCTAAAGGGGGGAATGGGCCACGTACAGTGCAAGTGTGTGTGTGTAAGTGTATCTGTACATTTGTGTGTGGGTGAGAGAGAGTGAGAGAAAATCCAACCCCCCAATACTTCTAATGGTTTCTTTCGGGACCATATGTCCCTTGCGTCAGCACAGCAGCAGTGCTGCCTCTACAGTTACAGTCGGGTTCGGTGTGAAAGACAGACATGTTGTATAATAGAAGGTGGGAGGTGGAAGGTGGAGGGCATTAAGTTTTGTGTGTGTGTGTGTGTGTGTGTAGCATGAGGAGAACTGCAGAGTGTTTTTGAAGAAGCAGATCTCTCCGTATTGTCTTACCATCAATACATCTAGGAGCTCGCTATAGTGCTGACATAAATTAGCCTGCACCCCCAACACACCTACCCATCTAAAAGCTATCTAGCACCTCAACATTTTCTTTAAGACACACACACACATGATACTCTCCTCAACTCTGGTGGGAACTTTATATCAATAAGTATCTTGCTCTCTACTTTGTACACACACATGCAAAAAGTGCACTTGCAAGCAAATTTCCATGCACGTTGCACACACGCACACACACACACACACACGCACACACACACACACACACACACACACACACAGTTTAGTTTGGGGTAATTAGTAGTGTTTCGCGGTGGTGAGTGCGTTTCCTCCACAGGGTCACTGATAGCAAAACGGCTGTTAAACTTTATATTCCCTGATGGGGCAGAGAAGAGTGAAACAGAAGGAGAGTACACTCTCATTAACACAGCGCTGTGTGTGTGTGTGTGTTTAGCTGTCATGTTGGGGTTCCCACAGGCCAAGTCTTGTAAAAGTGAAAAGATACTCTTTAACCTCAATTAAGAGAGACAATATGCACGTTTTATACTCAATATTGTCTCACGGTTCCTTTCTTCAACAAGGTGGCAATTTAAAGAATTGTTTGATGTGTTTGTCTGCAAAAAAAAATTAATGTGGAATTATTCTATTCAATGTTTCATGTGATCAGCATCGACAGCTAGACAACGCTGATGTCATATTGTGACAAAATAGGACACAATATAATAACATTGTAAAATTACAAAGTGGTAAAACACTTTAAAACACACCAATTGACTGCAGCCATGGTTGGTCAGACAAAACAAAATATGTTCAATGGGATTTTTTTAATCCATCCATCCATCTATCTATCCATCCATCCATCCATCCATCCATCCATCCATCCATCCATCTATCTATCTATCTATCTATCTATCTATCTATCTATCTATCTATCTATCTATCTATCTATCTATCTATCTATCTATCTATCTATCTATCTATCTATATTATACTGACCAGTACAAAATATTTTTAATTATTACCAGTGGAATCTGTGTGTTGGAATGACGTTGGAATTATTAGAGTTTATATGAATGACAAAATAATATGTTACCTACAATGTGTTATATTCTAAGCAAAGTAAATCTTCAATAACTTTAAAGAAACTGAGATAAAGTGTTGAATACATGTATGTAAAAGGAAATACCAAAGACTTCAAAATATAAATCAATAATTCTTTCAGTATTCACATGCTAACTGGTTCTCTCTCAAATAATTTTCCTGTTTACAAAAAGAAGGATGTGGGCAATTTTAAAGGACTCAGCAAAAAAGAAGAAAAATGGCTGCTCTGAGGCACTTTGACTAAAACACACACACTTTTGGTGAATTAAAGAGATTCTGCAGATAGCTCTGAAAGCTTATCCTGTGCACCTCAGCAGATTCTGAAGCCCTTCTTTCTTATGTGATCATTTGAGGTAATTGAATAAATTCCCAGAGCTCTGTGTGGAATCAGGAGAAGCAACACTTTGGTCAGAGGAGAGCTTTTAAGAAACCAGGGAAGGTATATCAGAGGTCGAGCAGTCGATAGTAATGTAATGAACGTGTACATTTACCTGCCTCTCACCTTTCCTGTTGGTATATATCCACAATATTAACTACAGCCGCAGTTTGTTTTCATAAATATACTGTTTCCTTTGTTTTCTCTTTTTCTTCTCATCTCTCGCCTCCTCGTCCCTGCCTTGAAAACGAAATATTTGGTGTTTCGGTGTGTGTGTGTGTGTGTGTGTGTGTGAAGGGGGGCAGAGGGTTGGTAACGATGCCAGAACTAGCACTTCTAGTTGGAAAAAAGAGGTCTGAGTTTTCGTCAGACGTGCAGTGCAGACAGACAGGGCGAAGGAAAAGGCTTTTTGAAAGCGCCGTCCAAGAGCAACAGAAAACACTCCCTCTTGACCGTGTGGTCAAAAATGGGTGTAGAGGGAGAGGCGGCATCTGGCACATCGCCCCGAGAGAAGGGGGGGGGGGGGGGGGGGGGGGGGCGTAATATACCCGCCCTGGCCCGTAACCTGCCCCCTCTGCTGCCGGCTGCAGGTACGTGGAGGAGAGAGAGTCATGGATGCAGGGAAACAGGTAGGGCCGAGAGGGAAAGACAGGCAGACGGGTAGAAAGAGCATCCGTGAGAAAGACAGGCAGACGGCGTGAGCGCCAAGCGGAATGATACTGAGAAGCATGAGGCATATCATGAACAAGGTCAGAAAGACAGCGCTTGGAAGAACAGGAAATGATACAGGATATATCCTCTTTTGCTCTGCACTCTCCGAGGCCCGCGCTGTAAGTGACAGCGCTGCAGAGGAAAGCTGACATTGCTGAAGTATGAATTTCACCCATTTGTGTTTTGCGGAAAACATGGAATCGAGGCTGTCTATCTGGATCAGGGGCTGGGCCCTCGACCCCTGAGTGTTCCCTCCGAAGCAGACAGCGAGGTTTTATTGGCCCAGTCAGACTCAATTTATTAAACACTGTGCAACTCTATTCTGGGCGTTTGAGTTAGTCTTTCAAAAATGTGGTAGTGATATGGATTTAGACATGGATATCGGAGGTCATGTCTGTGGCCTCTTACTTTAGAGCCATACTAGTTTTTTTTTTGTGTGAAAAACATGGCGCTTAAAAACATTTTTGGATACGTTTTAACCTCATGAGATATTTTTACACTCAATCTTAAAGTAGCGGAGGAGTTTTGTCTCCAACAAGAAATCGAACACGACTGCCCAGAAATGTAGCTTGACTTGGACAAGACCTCAATCCGAAACACAAACAATCCAGTGTAATACGCAAGTTTTCATATCTTGCGTATACACGTGTATATTTGCACTCGCTGGCATACGAGTGGGTAATAGGATCCGCTCGGCTACGGAGTGGTGGGGTAAAGTGAGACCTTCCTGTAATCAAAAGGAACAGCGTGCTACAATAAAGGCTGTTTAGAAATGGTCTGTGGCCCGAGGGATGGATCCCTCCGCTGGAATGAGGAAGAGAAAACGGACACTGCGCCGTGTGTGTCACACAAATAATAGAACAGAATAAAGTAGAGCAGCGCAGAAGTGGCTGGCTTGTACAATCTACGTGACATCGTGTTGTGTTGAGTAAAGACCTCTCCCTTTGTCTTCTCTTCCTTTCTCCTCCCTCCTTTTGTCTCCTCTCTCCTCCTAACATTGCAGGTTGCGGTGTGTTTGTGAGTCTCTTGGGCGACATCCATCAGCTGAATGGATAGAGGCTATGCAATAGCAGCGCAACAGCGAAAAGAAGGGCAAGGCGTATTCCCTTTCCAAAAATGAACAGACTAGTCTGGAATCAATCTGCTATCACACTACTAGCCCTAAAACACAAACACACAACCACACACACATTTTAATCTTTGACCCTGGTGAGAGTGACCCGTGCTATTTTTCATCCCAGTGAGTTTATGCGTTGTAATATTGTATCAGGTCTGGGATATGCTTCTCCGCTACATCTCCCACTTCACCTGCTGCTGAAGCTCTTTACCAGAGCACTGGGACTTAACTGCTGCCATAAATAGTCAAAGGAGTGTGTGCAGCCATGTGCAGGGCAGCGAAGGGCAAAGATATATCTGACAGGAAAAGAGCAAATGTCCTCTCCATGCTACCTGCTGTAAAAAAGTTCAAATCTTCGGATCAGAAGTGGATTTTTTGAAAAAAGAAAGAAAGATGTACGCGAGGCATCTATGGCACACTTAATATGATTTGTCTGCTACCGTCTCACAAATGGATCACACATGGACGGAGGATTTATGACGTGAAATGCATTTCAGAGTGGAAATGTATCAACATTGTTTTTGAATTTGTGAAGATACAGTATATTGATCCCACCAGAAGAGAATGTCATTATGTTTTGTATGCAGTATGGACTAAACACTATACTAAGTACAGTTTGACGTAAGTGGAGATACAGAGGCTTCATTCATAGAAAAAAGAAATGCTGCGATTTTGTATTTAGTATTTTCCCCTCACAATCAGTCCAGTGCTTAAAAAGCAATAAATGACATCCATATTTTTTAGTCTAATGATCCTTGACAATGATGAGACCACCGAGTAAAACTGCTTCTGGGGTTAGTAATATTTGCAGTGAAGAATTTAGCTTAAAACACTGCGTGTACACATGCACAACACATATGCACTATTGAAAGGGAGAAAATTAGGTCTTAACATTGCTGAAGTATAGAAAAAGACACTTTTACATGGGCATATGAAAAAAAATGAAGAAGTTCATACTCATTAGCAAACGCTAGAGGCTGCCATATTTGGTTTAAATGTTTTATTTAATTAATAATGTGAAAATGTCCCTTGTAATAAAATAAAAGTTGAAAAGGGTGGCACTGCAATTTTCTCTGTAGAGCCCATCCTATAATATATAATAATCCATAAATAGAATAAAATTAGAAAATTAAATAAAAAGCATCCTCTGGAGAGCATGAATGCACTTCCAATGTGAACTATATGTGATGAAAATCTGCCCATAGATAGATTTATTTTCGAGAAGCAGAAATTCTGCTCTGATGGTAGCACCAAAGGAAAGGTCTCAAAAATATGTATTCACAAATATTCAAAGCACATTTAAGACAACTCTAACAATTAGTCTAGTGTTGTATGTGCGACTAACCAACGTCACCATCATAAGCCATGAGACTAGCAGCACAAAAAAGGCTAAAACATCTTCGATCAAAGATGCATCTTTGGATTTTGGAGCGACAAAATAAGACATTTAAAGACATCAGCTTGGACTCTGAGAAGCTGGGATGGACATTTTCACAATTTTCTGACATTTTATAGACCAAACTTTAAATCAGTTTAGAAAATAACCATTGGTTGCAGCCCTACTGGTGTCCATTAGTGCCAAGCCAAAGTGCACAGTGTTCTCAGGTCAGCCCATAAAGAGGAATTATTTTATTCTAAAACGCTATTCTAAACTGACCCGGTCCGAGCCAGACTTATCTATCAACCCACCAGGTTGAGACTACAGGGCAATAACACTCCAGTAAATGAACAGACAGCGTATTGTTCCTTTGTGGCTCGTTGCTGCCCCACCTCTGCCTCTGCCTGCTTAATTAAAGGTTAATTGCGTAAAATAAGTACGCGCCTCCCGCGAATGGTCCACGTTTCTCTTTCCATCCCCTCAGAGCCGAGGTTGTGTGTAGGAGATCTGGAATTTATCAACTTGTTCAGGAAATGAGAACCAAGCTTTACCTAACTCAGTGTGTGAGCAGGTACAAAACCAACATATGGGAGTGTGTGCAGCGTGTGTTCGCACATAGGCATATGCACACATACCACACAGAAGAATTCAGCACTCCCTCCGTCATTTTTAATCAAGAATATGATCCCTCATCCCATCTGGGTTTTCTGACTTGGTGGGCGGCGAAGGCGCGCACGCAACAAAACACATCCGTTTGTGAGAGGGCTAAGAAACGCACACGCACAGATACGCGCGCACGTACGCATGCAAACACGGACAGACAATCTGTGGGGTTGCTGAGGCTGAGACCACCAACTGTATACGAGGGGTTTGGCCTTAGACATCGCCAGGAGCAGATGGTACCACTCTTGTATTGGACAGGGAGAGCCATTGTAGCAATCACTCTGACACAAACACACACACACACACACACACACACACACACACACACACACACACGTACAAGTGAACTGTGGTGTTTTACAAAGACAATTGTTCTCAAAAAGTAGTGGGAGAGAATGGAGGAAGAAACCTTGTGTATTTGTTTAAGTTAAATATCATAAACCCTGGAGGGCATTAGCTTTTGTGTGTGTGCATGCGTGCGTGCTCGTCTGTCTGTCCGTCTGTCCGTTGCCTTTGTTCTCGTTCAGGTTGATTTAGTCAAGTAAATCCTTGTCCTACTGTCAGACGCCTCCTCATCACATAATGATCCCTTCCGCTCACTTACTGAATTGACTTGTGTGTGTGTGTGTGTGTGTGTGTGTGTGTGTGTGTGTGTGTACATGAGAACAGAGGTCAATAAGATAACATTTGGTGGACCACCTGCCGGGAAGCTCAGCTTGCTACAATGTCTCATCTAACCCAGAGCTCTGTGTGTGTGTGTGTGTGTGTGTGTGTGTGTGTGTGTGCGTTTTAGTTTTCCTTTTACCTGAACAACAGAGGTGCAGACGTATTTGTGTATGGGTGAAAGAAGAAGCACAGAACATTAAAGCTGTGAGGTTTTACCAGACATCTAATCAGATCACATCAGAAATCTCTATGAAAAGTTGTGTAACGTGACATAAAATAACGAAAATAAAAAAAAAGACATAGAAACTACACCAACGTATCAAATCCATCTTTATCTGAACTAGTCTGTGTGCTTAGAGCTGTCCCTAAATGGGGTGTAGGACACGTCACCTTTGCTTATCATTAGTCTAGTGCCAGAAGTGAAGTGGACATTAACAAGTTCTGCTTCACTGCCTCATAACCTGGAGGAAAGGTAGCTTTAACTGGCTCCACTTATTTTCAACTTCAACACATGCATGGTGGTTCACACACAGACACGGAGGCAGAGAGAAAAGTTATAGTTCTGAATAGTGCTTCTGTTGTTGAGTCCATGGGTACATGCGTACACAACATACGTTTTAATTAAATGTGAGTCTACTCAGTTATAAGCACAAAGTTTTATGCATGGGATATTAAAGATGGACTAAACATTTCACTGTGTGTGTGTGTGTGTGTGTGCACTGTGCAGCTGTATGTGCACGCGTCTCACAACCGGAGGAATTTTAATTGTCTGAGACAAAGGAGGACTTAATTTTTTCCCAGCACATCTATCTTTCACTCCTTCGCTTTTTTTCACCGTCCTTTCTTCCCTGAAACAATAAAATCGTCTGGCCCCTAAGTTATGGAGAACGTTTGAAGTAGCTGGAGGAGCCAGTAAATTTAGTGGGCACCTTTGGGAGCCGGTTCAGTGGTGCAGTGGCTGTACCTATATTTCATGTGTTCGCGTGCACATGAGCCTGCGTGTGTGCATGTGTGTGTGTGCACGTGTGCTCACAAGAGTCCTGGCCGTGCCTCTTTCTCTCTGTGTGTGTGTGTGTGTGTGTACATGTTGGTGTGGCTCTCTCTATTTCATAGTCACGCTGATTTGTGGCTGTCTACATCAGGTTTCCCAGGAGCCTGTAAATCTCGCTGGACAAACTGCCTTGGAGATAGATACGCATGCACGTGTTTGTGTACGAGTGTGTCAGTGAACTTGAATGAGATACTGTTGTGGGGACAACGCACATCTGTGGCCAACCGTTGCCTGCGGCCTTTACAAATGTATCTTGTACCACCGGTGCTAGTTGGACAGTCGTTCAGGACATTGAATCCCTGGCAGACGCAGTTGATAAAAGAATTTTGCATTGCAACATATTAGGAGACGTGTAAAATGAAGTCGCAGAACATAGGCAACGTCTTTGAGGTGCGTTTGAGTGAAATTTCTTTACGAAGCAACACAGCTTGGTGAGACGGGGGCCCCGACCCATTTTAGACTGGTGACTTGATCCTTTCTATAAACACTGCCCCCCCCCCATAACCCTACATGGCCAAGTCATACAGGAGTTATAGCACCAACCAAACCTTCTGCCTCACTTTCTTGACAGTAACGCTGCAGCTCCATATAGCCCCAAACACCACCTTCTCCGTTCTCTCACTTCTACAGGCATTTGCTAAATCGTTAAATGACCATGTCAGGTGAAGGCCCATCATCAACAACATGAAAGTTAAGCAACCCAACAGGGACGGAAAGTCCCTCTTCAGTTTTTCGATCACAAGATATAGGTGTGTTTATACTAAGAGAAACAAATCAAAATCATGCAGCCCTATATGAAGAACACGTTATTGCAAATCAATCAAACAATTATGACAAACAAGGTCATTTGGCATGTGGATGGGGAAGGGCACATTCCTAAAAAAGAACTCTCTTGCACACTAATTGCTAGTGTACCCTTCGTTAAAGCACCGCATTTATTGTCACGAGTCAAGGAAGTAGTTATTTTAATGTACATCCAAGCTACAGCCACACACAGAGTAGCCATCACTACAATTAGCAAACTACGAAGTTCACCGCCAACAGCACTTCAGAAAGGACATATGGTTGCCGTGGTGGACCGACCCTTTGACCTTTGGATGTCTTGGAACAGCTCATCACACCTGCCACCCAAACTCAGTTATCTCCATTCACCAGAACATGTGATTCCTTCCACAGACCAAACCTAACCTTTGCTGCTTCATAATTTGTATTCATCTGCCTCATTGTATCTATCATTTTAAGAGTGAAAGAGTGATTTGGAAGATCTGCCCTGTCCCGATATACCCAAGTATGTGTTGAAAATGCTTCTTTTTAAGCAACGTGGGCACTCTGCTTTACTCCCGTCTCTTACTTTGCCATCCCTCCACTCCTTTGTTCCATCCCAGTTAACTGATTATGATATCACAATGATATGTAGCATTCAGTAAGAAATGCAGCATTTGAAGGATAAGGCAGCGATGTGAAAGCAGAAAGAAGAAAAGTCGTAGCAAAGACATGATATGCAGCCGGAGGAAATTAATAGCATATTTTATACATCTCTGGGCTCTTTCTGCTCCAGTCTGCCCCCCCTCCCCCATCCCCCATCCACCATCCCTTGCCCCATCTCCCTCTCCCTTGCTCTCTCAGTTTTCCTAGACACCTGTGCAGGTCTAGTGTTTCAGCCGAGTCCCTGAAAAATGAATGCAGAGCTCCAATCTCTTAATCCACTCGGCTCCACGCAGCCACGTCACATGACACCGCCACGGCCGTCCTGATGCCCAGACAACATTGGAAGGAGAGATTGTTTTGTGTGTGTGTTTGAGTTAGAAAGTCAAAGAAAGAGAAAGCAACAAGAGAGTACCCAAGAGCTAGCGTTAACTCATGGTCTACCAGTGTGCTTTTCTGTCCTATTTGTCTGCATAGCCTACAGTACGCATTTAAGATGGGGAACTGAGGTTGGGAAAGGGGAGGCGGACTAATCTTTTTTCATTCAAATCAAGGTCCCTGGTCCATGTTGTGTGTGTGTGTGTCTGTGTGTGTGTGTGTTTTGGGATGATACCCTATCCACAGCAATCAGTCTGACCTCCACTCTGGAGTGAACTGCTCTCAATGATTAATGGATCTGCCTCCGTGCTCAGTCGCTAAGGCAACCCGAAACCCGATAGCCCTCAGGAATTCGCTAGCTCGCCCTCAAAGTTTGTGTGTGTGTGTGTGTGTGTGTGCGTGTGTGTGTGTGTTGCTACGCTTTGGGTGGGAGAGAGAGTGAGGCTAAATGTGACTCTTTGGAAAGATGGAGTCGGTTGTGGTAAAGGTGGGAGACGAGGAGGGAGAACGATCCAATTCAGGCAGTACAACGGCGTGAAGACATTTCCAGCCTTTAAATGTTTTCTTAAATCTGCGTTATGCATTTGAATGTTTAATGTCACCAGTCAAGCCATGTATGTCCAGACTCCTTTATCTTACATAGTAAGTATAGTTTCAGGCCATTAGAATCACAGCTTCCTTTATTAGGAGCATGTAAAATCACAAAACCATCACGGGCCGCCTGCTAAAGTGAATTATGGTTCACTAGTCAGTGCTCCCTGTATTGTTACTGCCTGAAGTGTAGAAGATTGTGTGGGACCCTTCGTCCATCTTAACCCGCTGATGAGTAAATCCATGTTAACAGGATGGCAGCTCTTAAATTGAAGTGCTGCAGGCCGGCTCGTGGACTGTATGCTTGACAGAACAACTTAACACGACAATGTTATTTTCAAAGGGCCACTTAACACTTCATTGATCTGGAGACCGTGGGGGCTCATTAGTGAAGGCTGAGGGTTGGTATGGCATACATGCAGCGCGGTGCTGATGCTTCCGTGCCAATGGGCCTAATATCGATAATTTTCACTTTTTAATCCCGTCTAGAAAGCAATGACTCGTGCTTTGGACCCAAAATGGCTGCACGCAAAGCGGCTCGGCTGAGGTTACGGAGAGGTGATTAACAGCCACAGTACTTTGCAGTCTGAAGGTCTTCATTCATGTGACTTTTGAGCTTTTAAACATTGGTTTCTAGGAAAGACTTTTAAGCTGTTGAACCGTCCATCTCTTAAATTGGGGGCTGAGTATCTTCAGTGCATCGGCTCTCATGAACAAGTCGTATGTGACTAAGGGATGAATGTAAGTGTGTGTGGACGGGTATCTTGTATCAGAGCCATTGTGATAGTTGAGGGATAAATCTGTAGCAGGAAACCACACAGACAGCACGCTCAAATGCTCTGCACTGTCCCTACCATGGACTGAAACAGCATCCTTGTGTGAGTGTGTGATTAGGTGAGAGAGAGGAAATGACAGAGAGAGCAAAGGTACTTAACATATGTGCATATTTGTGCCACCGTATGGAAATACTGGAACAAGCCCTCGCAGCCTCAGGTAACCACATCTGTGATTTCTCTGAGTTTTGCACCGCCGTGATGAAATAGTTCCACTGCAGGCCCAACTTTCTGATGTACTTCTTCCTTGGAAAACAAAAAAAAAGAAAAAAAGATGTGCAGCCAATGTCTTTGGAATTAGTATTTTCACTGAGGAAAATAATTACTTCAAAAGGACCAAGAAATTCATGACTTTACATGTTGAATAAACTTCTCTTGTTTTTGAACAAGTCATATCTCTATGGTTATTCTTTTTGGGGGATTATACAGTATGTATATTTCCCAAAGAGATTAGAATCCTCTCAGAAAAAGCAACAAACTCACTAAAGCCGTACGATTAGTTGACAAGTTCAAGAACCAAAACTATCAAGAGTCCAAAAACATGTTTCTGATTAATGTTATTGTGTTATTACTGACAGATAGCGATCGGACTGTGGTGGTGTTTAAGTGCACACGTGTGCACAGGAGTGTGTGTGTGTGTGTGTGTGTGTGTGTGTGTGTGTGTATGTCACTGTCTGGGTCTATGTGTGTATGTGCTGAGTGACAGACGCAGCGGGGGTATCTGTGACAGTGTGTCAGGCATGTAAACCCAGTCTGACCTGGTCTGCTATGGCCCTCCAGGTCCCTCAGCACACACACACACACACACACACACACACACACACACACACACACACACACACACACACACACACACACACACACACACACACACACACACACACACACACACACACACACACAATGCTCTTGTTTCTCCATTCCTGGCGAAGCTTCCTGCGTTCTCACACTATTTGAGAGTGTTTGACAGGCTGATTTTAGGATGCTGATGTTGGTGTAACTTGTGCTAATGCTTTTCCAATGGGACAAGCTATCAGCACAGAAACGGAACCATTTGGACGTTGATTTTCACACAATAGTATCACGCTAAAAGTCGGACTGAAGCTGTGACTCAGTTTCAGCAAATACTATTAACATGTATTAGATGGCTAGTTATCTGACAGGCCGAATATGTAGTTGGTTATTTATGTAAGACACTGCAGAGTAAAACACAAAATGTGTAGGGTTAGTGTTGTATAGTAGCTTCAGCATGAGTTGAGATGGGAAAGTTGTCCGCCTGTGTTTTTTAGCATTAAAACCATATGTATTTATTTTCTGGAGGGTCTGACCCGTCAAATTAAATAAAGTTAAAGTACAATAGATCATATCTAGCCTGTGTGTCTGTTGAGCGTGATATAAGCTTTAACATTTAAATATATTTATTCCATAATATCATTATCACATTTTTTGCCTTGTTTAACTGGGACATTAATTTCATTACTTAAGTCAAATTAATGTGCTATCCATAATATATGCTTTTGATATTAAATTCAGTAAGTCAAGTAATCAATTATTTAAATGCACTTAATTTGATTTTGCTGTGTGTTTAATTAAAAACTAATACTTTTATAATAATTTCACTTGTCCAATGGAAAACATCATTCTTCAATGAACACCATATTATGTAACAATTGCAGTAAAAACAATTTCAAGACAATTAATTAATGAAAACACTGAACAATCCCACTCCCCTCGCCTCCCATATCACCATAAACCTCCTCTCTCAAATACCAAATATCAAATACTTAAAACATATTTAAATGATCATTCCCAACTTTTCATATCCCACATCTCAAAATCAAGAGTTGTGATCATGCCGGATAGACAGGAGCATAGGGAAATAAGTCATGCAAAAAAAACAAATAGTTTCCTGCACAGTCACTGAGTTTATTAGATAATAAATCTAATATAATAATTCAATAAATCAAATAAGATTGTAGATATTGGCTGTGTCACTCACTACTCACTATATAGTCCACCATACAGTGAGTTTGCCATGTTGTGGTGCTGTCCGAATGTGTCATGAGTAATTATACACTATATAGTGGATTCAAAGCAATGACGGTCACTACATCCTATGACTAACTGTACTGGAGACAGCTCTTAGCTTCAGCACATTCATAATGTCATACATTAGAAGATCTTTAATCTGTATCTACATCGCAGGATTAGACCAGAAGGTCATACAGACCAACAATGGAAACAGAGGAACCACACACACAAAGCACAGGAACAAAGTTTGGATAACTCCTGTCAGTCGTTTTGCCAAATTTGTTAATGTGTTAGACGATATTGGTTAGCTCTAGCGATGGACTGGATTTAAATTCAATTTAACGGCAGGAATTTCCATATGTAAACCGTATCTGTGTGCTTGCAGATATATGGTGTCGACTGTTTGTTTGCGTGCTTGCATGCAAACATGACCCGCATGTGTGTGTGTGTGTGTGTGTGTGTGTGTGTGTGTGCATCTATAAACAAGCTGGAGTCAGACCCAGTTCAGGTCCACACAGGGTTGTCCAAGCAGTGAGGCGAAAGCAGCAGGAACGTTAAATCATAGTGGAACATTTGACACATCCTCTCATGTGAAATAAACCTATTGAGGAATAAGTTGAAAGTCCATTGAAATATCTGTTTGTGGGTGAAGAACTGAAGTGTGCCGTGATGTTGAAGTGAAGGTTTGCCATGGGTAAGAGCGTGGCCGATAGAGAGGGGGACTAGAAGAGACAGAGAGAGAATAAACTGTGTATGTGAACATTTAGTGTGCGTTCGTACGATTGTGTTACAGACGCGTGCATGTGAAAATCAGAAGAACAAAAAAAGAAAACTGGGGTCAGGTATCTGTCAGTGAGCCTGAGCAAATCAATGATTGGACCTGCCATTTGTCGATGAATGCCAGAATGGTATTTAGTTCAGTGGTATTATGTTTAATCCGGTCTGTCAGCCTCTCTGTCACACTCCGTGCCCTGATGAGCGACTGAAATTAATTAGAATCATAACAACTCACTTTGAAACGGCATAGACAATTCTGTCTCCTACAGCTGTGACACCAGGGTGTCCTCCCAGTTTAGAGTTCCATGCATTCATTTCAGTGTATTTTGTGCCATTTTGTAAAAATGTCTGTAGGTGCAGAATTACCAACTCTTAAAGGGGCAGGGGGGAAATAAGGGGTCCCCTTTTTTCTCTTGTGTGAGAGTTAAATTTGCCTTAAAGATGAATGTGATTTTTTCAAAATAATCCCATGAAAGAACCCCAACCAAAATTAACAAATCCTAATAATACTAAGTACTGCCTGTGTAGCTTATTCCTCTTTGCCATAGATCTCCACTGTCCGAAAACGATTAAAAAGATATCAATAAACCACAATATGATTTAAACAAGCATTTCTTTCCAGTGTTGGACAGCAGTGACGCCACAAGCAGCGGCGTTACTAGTTTAACCACATTTCTCAGTAGCGGCCTGGAAGGTGAATCAACCAGCTTTGCAGTAGCTCAGCTCCTTAATTGATCAAGCTGTGCAGCAGCGTCCACACAAGCTCCATTTTTTCCCCAAGCATGTCTGAGGCTCAAGCGCAGAAGGACCTTGTGCTGCGGTCTGAAATAAAACTGCCAAGGATCAGAAAGTGACACCGCTGCCATACACGGACTTGTATGTACAGCCGACAGAAGCACTTCCACATGACGCTGACATCACGTACCGAGCCTTCAGACACGCAAGCTTGTGTGTTTACTTGATGGAAAGATGGCAGAGGGTGAGGACGGAGAGGAATTGATCCCGAGGGAGTCCGCTGTGGCCGTAGGCCTACACATACAGCCACAAACACACACTCTTTGATTATATAAATACAGTTTGCTACAGTATGGACAGTGTGGTACACTGAACATCGGGGCAGGGCAGGTGGATGATTGTCCATGAATGTTAGAAAAAATGTGTTGATTGGTAGTTGGATATACAATCTACATTGTGATTTATTTCAGAATCATTATTATTATTATTATTTTGTTTAATTATCAGGCTTATATATTATATATTTATAATATATTATCCATCCATCATCTATTATATATTATATCATTTTATATTAATAGCAATGACTTGGAATGACGTTGGTTCAATGTAAAAACAAACTTTCATGTAGTTTAACTACTTTTGGGATGTTGCTGTAGCTTAGTTTGCTACGTTTCTATGGGGGGTTTCTTCGGTGTAGTGAAGCTTAATTAAATGTAGATTAAGTGTTAGTTTAGCTCACTACACTTTCCTAGTGGCTTGCCCAACACTGACCACAGTACACTGCCATGCATCAAATCAGAGGCTGGAAATATCCCTGACAACTGTAAAATGCAAATAGTCTACTAAAACCCACTGTCCCATTGTTTAACACATTGTTTAACCTTTAAAAAATAACATGCACATGTGGCCAATTAAAAAGACATTACATATTCAGTAGAAATGAATGAAATTGGGGCTGAGGGACACTGACAGGCAGAAACCATAAAAGTATTGAAAGGCAGAGTAAAACATAGTTTGTTTTGTCTCCTTTTTTCATGGGATTTGTTGAGAATGACTAAAATACATAATATGGGAAACAGACTTTCAGGTCACGCAGCATCACTCCAGCCAGCCAAAGAGACATTTGGGTCAACGACGTGATGTGGACCACATATACAGATCCTGGATAATAATAAAAAAAATCTTCCTAAAATTAGAGGTGAGAAAGTCCAAATACATTGTTACTGTACTTAAGTAGAATACTTAAATTACTCCCTATTTTAAAATAAAAAATAAAATATCTGTACTTTTCAAAACAGGCTGGTTACTTTATCGTTAATGCAACATTTTAAATTGTATTTCCTTCTATTAATATGATGCAAGATTCAGTTAGCCTTGCAAAAATACAGCCACAAGTATCTGTATGTCTTCTTGAGTATATGTCTACTTTTGACACAAAAAGGTACCACCCTGTGCACATCCCCGTATGAGTGCATGATCTTTAAACCTTAGTTTAATCTACCTTTAAAATATGGAGAACCATGGGTTAATACGTGTTGCATGCGTGCACATGTGTATCCGTGCATGAGTGTGATGGGAAGCCTGACAAAATGAAAGGCGGCGAGCGGAGCAGGGTTCAGTACGTGCCAGACCTCTAGCCCTAATCAGGTTACATGATTAATGAGGGGGGGAAATGGGCTCATGTTGTATTAAGAAAATGTGTGTTTGAACCCAAAGCGGCCTTAATGCATCAGCCATCGACTGGACACCTGAGATCCACGGTCTGCTGCGCTGTTAGCTCGGTCCCAGTGGAGCGACGCTGCATCGATTCTCCTAAAACTCCCTCTCCTTCACTTTCTTCCTGTTTTTCTTCTTTGTTTCTCATTTTATACTTGATGTGTGTGTGTGTGTGTGTGTGTGTGTTTTTAACATCTTTCACATCACCTTTGTTTCATTTAATTATCGCTTTCCCTGTTTGGGCTCCTTAATCCGTCTTCCTCCTCTTTCCTTACCTCCTTTCTCCACCACCCTACAGCCTCACTGGGTCTGCACACACTGCACAATAGCATCAGTGTTTTCTGTGTCTGTTTTCTGCCTCTGTGTGATTTAGGTTCCTTTCTGGCATTGGAGCGATGACCAACACTCAGCCCCTCGCAACCCAAACACTGCACAGTCATTTAATCTGTGCGACTCGTGGCACCACAGCCTTGTCTGATATATTAACTAGTGCTGCCTCATCCAATAAAGACGGCGTCCACTGAGTTTGTGTGTGAAACACACTGGAGCAGCAGGAACAGCACTTTGTGGCCCGGTTTCCATGACAAGACAAACCTTAATTCATTATTCATGGCCCTAGGTTTCCACACACAAAAAAAAAAAAATACTTAAAAAAAAATCATCAAGGTTTTTTTGTGTCAAAACAACATTTACTTTGTAAGCAGGACTGCAGTTTTTACCGCAGCAAATAACACAGTGGCAGTTACATTTTGACTCAGCTCTTTGCCCCGCTGAGTGAAAGTAGCTGTTGTGTTATTGCTGGGAGCCAATTAGACGTCCTGCGGTTCTTTGAAGCCGACTGTATCTTGACACTCTCTGGGGAGGCGAGTTGTTATGCAGTAGCCGTGGCACACACTGTACGCGGGAGCTGATGAATGATTAGTCTGGATTCATACACAAACACGGCTCAAACCGGAGCTCTACTCAATTTACCCTAAAAAAATATTCAACTTTCTATCTCATCAACAGCAGCAATTGTGGTGCTCTAAATTGTAGTGTTACATTAATATGTTTTGGGGGGGGTGGATTCCTCGCTCTCCAGCGTTATAATGACAGATTGCGGCTGAGGTAAGTAAAAGGCCAAAAGGTCACCGGGTCCACAGAAGCAAAGAGTGGCCTTTTGGCAGAGACGGGTGTGTTTTGTCAAAGTGAGAATAATAGTTTTTAACTGCACTAACGGCGAAGATTGAAATAAGAATACAACGACGCATATTTCCTTGTGGTGTCATACGCTCCCTCGCTCATGTGAATACGCCGGATTTATGAATAATCAGAGGGCCGCCTGTGTTTGCTCTCCTCAACTGAACCATCATCTCCAATGAGATGAGTTTACCCTGAAAAGTTCACTAACTGACTTTCACCAAAGAGAAAGTATAAGGCGTTCATTAAAACAAAACAACCCGGGGCTCATGGAATCAAAGCAATAAAGCAGACTGGATAAATAAATAAATGAATGAAACGAAGATGGTGGAATCAAGTCAGAGAAAAGGGGCGAGGAGACCACAAGAAAACCCTCCAGATATGGAAAGAAACCTGCAATATGTAGACAAACGATTAGCGCACCATGTCCTCAGTAAAGATGATTCACTATTGTAGCGTTGCACAAACACACACACACACACACACACACACACACACACACACACAGGCTCCCACTATGAATTCCGCAAAGACGGCAAGGAAAATATCGGTGTTTTGAAAGTATTACCAGTCATATTTTCATATTTCTTTCCCCCCGCTGTTATAATTTTCTTCCCTGTCAAACAAATCAAAACGCCAAGACCAAACGGAGGCTGAGGGAGCGGCTCAGATTTTCCACTGTCAGGTTCACAAACGTTCTGCTCTTACAAACAGGCTCTGTGCAGGGAGACATGACCAGTGATCTGTGTGTGTGTGTGTGTGTGTGTGTGTGTGTGTGTGTGTGTGTGTGTGTGTGTGTGTGATGGCCCTGTGTTGGATTTTCTGGTCTGTAAGAACCAACTGTACTTCCTCTTATGCATGCACATGTAAAATGATTACTCTTTTTTTTTTATTATTTGTAAATATATACCGGTATGTAATAAGTTGTAGGAGGAAACAGTTTAAAAAGTGCACTATTTTAACCGAAAGCATTACATTTTATGTCATCTACTTGCTACTTACTATAATCTCATGTCAACGTGAAGCGAATGATGAAATGAAGTGGTTAACATTCAAGATTGACAATGGTGACTTAGGGAAATGATGATTGATGCTCATTGTAACGCTGCGTGAGCGTTTGTGTGATGTGGTAGAAATGTAGTTTAGATTTCATGACAAGTGATTGTGTCTGGGCCGCAGATGTTTAACCGCTTCAATATTGGACTTCGGTTTCTATCCCGAGCACACTTTCTTTTCCAACCCGTCACTGCAAACTGCAGCGAGTGTGTAATGGATGGCATTTGTAACGCGTGAGTTTGATCAAGTAAAAGGAAAATGGTTTAATAATGAATTGCTTCACACTGTAATTCACGCTGATAACAGGCTAAATGAAATCCTCCGCACTGTTCTGACGCTTTCCCCCCACAAGCCATCTGCCACCGGCCTGAAATACATCACAGCGGAAAAAAGTGGGGATGATGAAGCAAGAGTCCATTTGGTCTCCCAAACAGGATGGCCGAGCAATCCGCCTCCTTCTGGTTACATTTCCCCTCCGAGCACCATCCGTCATCAAAGGGTCAGGGGTCGGGAGATTCATCAAAACAGTTTGTGCAGCGTGAGGTACACAAAGGAGCCTCTCAGGATTAGAGATGGCCCGCTGTGTTTATGGCTGTCTACATTAAGACCTATCCCATCATCACCCGGGCTTGGCGTGGTGTGAACTCATCAACCATTCCAATGGGCTGACATGGCGAACCATCGCACACACAGCTCTCCTACTGCACTCCCTTCATCTGCAGCTCGGGAGAAGGAAATACTACTCCAGGTGTACTTTTGAGTACTTTTTCTGAGTACTCCTGTTCTTTTTCCCCCTCCTGCTTGTATCATCCTTTAATACCTCCTCATAGAGAGAGGGAGCTGTGTTTGAATAGATTAATGAGATGTGTTACAGCGTGACCTCATCAAGAAGACAATAGTTTACATTTGTGGACATATTTTCCAGACTCTCTTATGTTTCCAATAAAGTAAAACTGTTTTGTTTGTTGCTAAGCTTTCAAATGTATTCCTGCTTCCATCTGTCAACAGAAAGCAAAACTGGATTAGACTTTACTGCAAAACCATCTTTATTAAATGTAACTAAAATGATGGTAGAACTCCCCAAAGTGTGCAAATCCCACTTATTGTCATCGGTGCTTTTTGTGCTTCCTGTGTGATCGTCAAAGTGAATCCAGTAGTCACGCTCTCACTTTAAAGTTTGGCCAGGATATCTAGTCAGATGGTACCCATCTACAGTTGATGCCTATTGTGTTTGACATGCGTTGATTGCTAGACAGCCGGCGTGGAAGAGGAACTTCCCCCGAGCGTCCGAGTTGCCTTTTTTTTTTAAGCTCATTATTTTGATTTTCATATTTTCTTTAATATGCTGTCTGTCTGGGCTTGTGCGGCAAAATCAAAAACCATCTCCGTGATGAATTTGTGACAAAGCCGTTTGTTTCACATGCCGCTCAGCAGCGAAACATCTTGAATTGACAAAATGGAGTCCATGTATCTGTGTGTGTGTGTGTGTGTGTGTGTGTGTGTGTGTGTGTGCTGCCCTAACGATCGAGCCGGCTCCATTAGCTGATGTTTGGACACCTGTAGGGGCTCGGGGCTCGATGAGGTGGGCTGTCAACGAGGGGCTTTGGCAAATCGAGAGATTATCCAAACAGTGGGACACTAGCTAATAAAAACAAGCCCCCCGTTCACTGCATTAGCGCTGCATTAGTGCAGAGGGTACGGAGAACGGGGACCCGGGGGTTCTGAGTGATGCACAGTCCAAAGCTGTTAGAGTGATCTTCTGTAAATTAGTAGTGATTTATTACAGGCTGTATTTATTAGATTAGTTATTGGAGTGTTTTCCTCACTTGAGGAAGTTGGGGAGGGGTGTGTACTTCGGAGACACAGACGTTTGTAGGACGTTTAAAAGTTAGAAAAGTATCATGTAGATGAGTTTTGTGTATTTCAGGAAAAGCTTAACTAAAGGTATTGCTTATAAGCGGATTAATGCGGGTACAGAGAATTACATTTAAGCTTGATAAAAAGTGAGCCACTTTTAAATTAGTTTTCTGCAAAATAGTTTTTTCTTTCAAACTAGCAAAAACTCCACATTCTATAAAAACCCTCTTAGTTGAGAGTCTTGTACACACATTTGAAATCCCTCTTATCCACCCATATCTCATTACAAATGCAGGAAAAAGAAGAAAAAATCAAAGACAGCAAGTGACAAAGTAATAATCAGGAAGCAGCTTGTTTTACAGTCGGCTGAGTTTTCAGGCGTGTGTGCTATTGGTGTGCAGGGTCAAAGAATACAGTAAGCACAGTATATTCTCTGCCGCTGCACAGCAGCCTCACTCGGGGTGTGTACGTCGGTCATGGGCATAAACTTCCATTTCTGGCCATGACATTTATTAACTCCTACAAATACGACAGCTGCTGTATTTTTTTATTTATTTTTTTTTCTACCTCGAGGCACGGAAAATGAAATCATCTAATTTCCTTCACATAACCTTCAGGTTTTTGTGAAGTTTCTCAGGGTGAATTAAGGGAAAGGTTTCAATGCATTAAATCATTTATTTACACAGTAAAATGCCTCCCTTTACATTGGTGACCAACACTGCGTAGGTGCCTTAACACACTGTAATCCATTTATACAGTCAGTTAATATATGGGCAAGGGGTTAAGGGTTTAATATAAAGCAAATTAGATTGGCTAAAATAAATCTGCTTCATGTTTCTGACGAATACATGTGCAGGGTTCTCACCGTCCTTAACTTTTATATATTTAGAGAGCGTGTGTGATATAAAAACCTCCTCCAAAATAAATACATTACCTAAATGCATTCATCCGCTTATTTGAAGATTTGCAAATAATAATTTTGCATATATTGTATGCGCGGTTTTAATGCCAATAACTGTTAGTGAGGCAGCCTAATGCCATTAGGGCATAGTTGCTGGTCTCTGAGGTGGTAAGGACACTGCTGGCAATAACACTCGGAGAGAGAGAATGTGCCTTTTATTAAAAACTGCTTTGGTGACTGGGAGTAAATTCATTATCTGACTCTATTAGCTCAGCAGAGTGGGAATAAACTACAGAGGAGGAACCACAAAATGCCTCAGGCCTCAAGTGTTTGTGCGCTCTGTGTATTCATTTTCTTTTCTTTCTTTTTTTTTTTTTTATCACAGCTCATAAACAACAGAGAGTCTCTTCAGATTGACTGCTATCAGTTACCTCGGCAGCGGCTTTGCTTTCCCTGCAGGGAGAAATCAGACTGAGAATCTTTTTTTGTTTTCCAACAAAGCTGATGACTTCAAGATTGTCCTGCCAGGCAAGATTTACGGTAACAAAATGCGAAGATCTTGAACGTTTGTCATAAATAACATTCTTGTAGCCCGACTCATAACAAAGAAGTTTCAAAACAAAAAAGTTGTAATCTTTAGAGACATTTCTGGTTTTTGAACATACACTGCTGGTTGATTCTGAAATATGTGCGTCTCTCGTGTTTTGTGTTGTCCACGGTTACACATACCATATGTTCAGACACCCACACGCAATTGCATACAGCGTGGCCCTCGGCGATCATTTATCATAAATACATATACAGTCATTTACAGCAGGGGGAAACAGGCAATCCTCCGCCCATCATCCTCATCCTCCCATCCTGCTTGGATTTACAGCACGGAGCTCATTTCAGCCCCCTGAACGTTCACTCATCTCCCACCACTTTACCCAGCTCTCTGCCTCTACCAGCCTGTTTCTCCTTATAGCCCATAATAATCCCCCAAAAAGCCTCTCGGGGTCTGCGTTTCCCAACTCGTCCGAGTAGAAACACAATGGCAGCTCGGCAAGAAGATCGGTCAGTTTGATGAATGCATACACATCTGTGGGGGATTTCCTCTGGAGATAAAACACTGGTTTTTAGGGTTTTTTTCTATTCCCACTGCCGCAAGTTAAATATGTACTTTTGCGAGGGTCTTAAACTATTGTTTGAAATATTGCTAAACTTCATGAATATTAAGACGAACTCAGTTAATATTGGTCGCTAAGGTGCAGTTTGTCTATTTTTCTTCCTGTCATTTATCTTGTTACACCACTAAAAACGTCACACTGCCATTACGGTCAAGTTCCACGGAAATGCTAACAATCTAGCAATCTAGTTAATGCATATGAAAGGCCTTTAGCAGAAACACTTGTCAGGTTGACTTTGTTTTGTCACGGCATCCAGCCCCACTTGAGAGTCACCCAATCATTTCATAACACAGACAGCGCAGTGCAATCGTTATCTCTAAAGCGTGGCTCTAAGGCTGCAGCGCTGGTACGGCGATGAGGCATCACCACGCTTAATTTAACCTCATCGACGTTCCGCCCCGCTGCCACTTTTCCTGGACTGGAGGTGAATCATTTGTTGGTGGGACTGTGAAGGTATAGGAGCCTGCAGGGGTTTAGAGACCAGACTGTGTGGGCCTATCAGGTTGCAGTATCGACCCGAGGTCTGACTCGCGTTGTAAGAGAGCTCAGAATGAGAAGGAAATCCATGGAATAAAGAAAAAGCCATCTGTGCGTGTGAGAAAAGAGAAGAGAAAAAAATATATACTGTATTCTAGTCATAAAATCATGAAGAAACCGTATTGGTATTTTAAATACAGAAAACATGTTTACTGCAATGAAAACTGGAGACTTGTTTAAATAAAACAGTGGAGTAACGTGAGCCCAACAATCAGCACGACTCTTACGGCCGAAGCAGAAATACAGTAAATACCCGACAATTATCTGATTATGGTTTCTTATTAATACAAACCATAAAGATATCAAAGAATGTTATGAAATAGAGCTCTTTCTTTGTCTTTCAATTTGTGTGTCTCTCATTAAGGGAAGCTGCAGATGAATGAGACAGTATGACGGCTGGTAAGCTCACAACTCATTGGTTCGCTTCAAAAGCTCATCACAGGGTTATTCTGAGCTAAATGCTTACGACTATCATGACAGGAAATATCTTCTT
This sequence comes from Eutrigla gurnardus, assembly GCF_963514095.1. Lineage (NCBI taxonomy): Eukaryota > Metazoa > Chordata > Actinopteri > Perciformes > Triglidae > Eutrigla > Eutrigla gurnardus. The sequence continues at coordinate 15,520,652 of NC_139925.1, forward strand.
CAGAATACACAATATTCTCTGTGCAAGCTGAGAACAGACGTATTAATATTTAATAATTTGGCTCCTAACTGTGCATTCTGACAACATTTGCTCTTTCTTTCAGGTTATCTAACGTATGTTCTATCTGATGAATGTGTATGATGTCCTATTTCTTATGTATCTATCTTATGTAAGCTGCTGGTGGAAAAAAAAATGCTCCCCAGGATTATGTCACACAATTAAACGACTATCAAGATTTCCTAATGCTGTGACCTAATCATCAGTCTGTCAGAATGCTGATTCTGTTCTGACACAACTATTATTTGTGTTAACTCCCAGTAACTTTGGCGTGACGCCGGCTGCACCATCGTGTCTGACACAGGACTATTTATCTCTCCCTTCCCACCATTTGGTGACACTTAAGTTACATCTCTGCAGTAGACGCTGTAGGCGGAACCCTTTTTTTTTTTGGTGGTTCAGAGACCTGTTGAGCCGGATTTAAAACTCGCTGTTCTGCACAGCAGTCCTCCCCGCTGTGCTGTGCAGCTCGTTTGACCCCATACCACTGTTGAGTTTACTTCTTCTGATGTTTTACGTTTACATGAAGCTCCGAGACTTCAAACTGTCTCAAAAGAGAAAAATTCCGCCTCCTATATTTTGTACTCTTTTTGTGTGGACAGGACTTTGTGAGAGGACTGCCTTCCACATCAGGGGCCGATCAGGAACAGATGGACAGGGTGATGACCCCCCCCTCCCTCCTTAACCCACCCCACCCTCCCGGCAGGCAAGAGAAGCAGCGCAACTGCCACTCAAAAACCCAGCGTGTGGATGTGTGTGAGTGTGGATTTGTGTGTCGGAGGACGATGGGGGGTTGTGTTATGGCTCTGAGGGTGCCACGGCAAACAGGGTCCCCACAAAGTGACTGACACCTCCTCCAACATCTGTTCCACGGAAAGCACTTTCTCTTTCTCACTTCTCGTCTAATGACCCCCCCACACACACACACACAGAGTTAGACGATCTTTTCATTGGAGTAAAGCCGAGAGGAATGAAGAAATTAGATTTGGGCAGAATAAGATACTTCATTTGTGATGTGGCTCTTTGTGGGGTTTCTCTGCATGGCTGGGAGAGGAGGCTGCAGACGGCACTGATGCCTTTACCCTTCTCTTCTCCTTCCTCCCTCACACCCCTCGCTCGGCGATCAGGTTTCTCTCTGTCCATCAGTGGAGAGGGAGAGGAGGAGAGGCGGAGGAGGAGGGTTGTTCTGATCAATGGCAGGAAACCAGACGGGGAAGGGAATACGTGAAACAGATAGGCCTCATAACCTACCTACCAACCGGGATACCACAATCACTTCTCCTTCTCTCGCCGTCTATTTCTCGCTCACTTCTGCATGCACACACACACACACACCGCTCGGCTCCGTTGAAACACAGTCCAGACACCACACATACAAACACGCATCTGACCGCAAACACGCCGCGCAAAACTTGCAGCAACCCCCGAGCTTCAGACTCCGATACGCCGACACCCAAACACACACTCCACACCGCACTCAGACTGCACATAGCATGCATAGTGTTCCCTTTAGGCTGAATGCATATCGACTTACCTGCTTTTTATGGGAGACTGACTAACAATATACAAAATTAGAATATATTTCTCTCCGAGCTCTATGCAAATCTCAAACATATTGCTTTATGTCTCCAGGGGGCCACACATTCCCACACACGAATATGCTGGGAGGTGCATGTGCGCGCACACACACACAAACACACACACACACACACACACACACACACACACACACACACACACACACACACACACACACACACACACACACACACACACACACACACACACACACACAAGATATGTGTAATTAGGCCAGACAGAGAGAATAGCTGTCTCGTTTGAGTTTATTAATTTGTGCTTTTTTATTATCGTTTATCACCAGCGTTTTCTGCTGGACAACAGCGCTGCTTATTCCTCAAGGCACTTATTAATGGAATGAGTACTTGCTGGTTATTAAACTCTATTCCTCAGGATCCAATTAGATCCTGGCAGGGTTATGAAACGGACTGATAATACAATGGGAAAAGGTGGAGTCTTTAGTGCATTAAAAAGCAGTGCTGCATGTGACTTCACTGCATCAACGTTTCTTTGGAAATACTGTTGAACTAGATACACTGGTACTCACAGTGGCAAGCTTGGCCATGATACATTAGGTGCATCCTTGTGCATGTGTGTGGACGTGCATGTGTGCGTGGCTACGTGCACTTATAAGTGTGTGTTTCTGATCTATACCGTGCAGACTGCTGAGCGTTCTTGCCACCCCAGCTAACTCTTAACTCCTGTCAAAACAGGGAGCTTTAAATTGAATTAAGACTCCATGCTGCAGTCCCTGCTGAGCCCCCCAACCAACGCTTTTAACACCCTAGACTGCTCTGGAACACACACACACACACACACACACTCACACACAGGCAAGCACACACACACACACACACACACTGCACTCCCAGACCTTTTACATGCATATGATAGAAATAATGGAAAGACATCAATACGAACAACATTAATGATTTACTAAATTAATGACAACCAATGAAACTAAGAATTATTTTTTATATCAACTAGAACACACACGCACACACACACACCTACACACACACACACACACACACACACACACACACACACACACACACACACACTCAGACACGAAGCGGGTACTACCAGAGGATATTTTAAGTAGGATGAAGCCTTGAAACTCTGTCACTGTTAATTCACTGCAGCTGAAACAAAGATACCTTTTAGCCAACCACAGTCTAAGGATTCCCAATGCCCGTTTTAAACTGGTTTGAAATGATGCGTGGGTGGTTAGTTGAAACGTGTAAGTCACTGGGCAGGTCAGGTAGGATTTAGGATGTCACAAAAAATATTATTTCTATTTATTTTATTTTATTGGATGAAGGGCTATTCTTGTCATACATGAATCTTTAATGGTTAACTTTATATTCATATCTAATGTTATCATATTGGTATTGATATTTGTAACTGCTGTTGGATGGAAAATGGATCTCCAAAGAATATGTACTCTGGAATAAAAGCAAAAAAATTCTTCCTGTCAAATGCTGGATACGGAAAACATACCATAAGACCAGTGGTAATATTCAATTACCGACAGTAAATGAAAAACACCAAAAATGTGAGTCCCACTGAGAAAGTAGCCAACAACTCGGCACACACTGCTGGTTTGTCTGCATCTGTGCTTCGTCCACTGCAGTTTAGTTTGTGTTGCATGAGTGTCCATGTTCTGTGTTTTATCCAAAGATTACTCTCCAATTTGTTCTGTGTGTTGTTGGCAGTTCAACTTGCTCTATTAGAAATCATGTTAAAACAATATTGTCTAAGCGAGAGGCTCATTAATCATCAGGCTGACAAGAGCTCTGGACATTGTTGACGAGTAAAGAGCCACTTCCTAACCTTTAATACATTTGGGCTGCTGTTGGTCAGGTGGATAATTACAGCACTGATGATGGTACAAAAATATTCTGTACGCCATCAATTCTGCTGATTATGTGACATTACTCGACTATATGAATGTCTGCTCCCACGTGTTCATAGCAGAGATTTAAAGCTTTGCAGCAACAGCCAGAAAAATATTCATTCATCATCATCAATCATCATGTATTTGTGTCCTAAATTCTCAACATTAAGATTTTAAGAAATAAAGTGTACTTAATAAATATTCTACAAAATTTAAATTAATTTATATTGAATACATTTTGTCCAGTTTTGCAATTTTTTGTTTTAAACTTGGATTTTGCTTTGTGTCAAACATGACACATAATTTACTAGGTTTGTATCGGCTATTTATGAATGAGCTTTACTAGACCGGCTCCAACGAATGGGAGTAAATAGTGTGTGGGACATAACCTTTGCCTGGGGACTGAACAAAAGTGTGTGTGTGTGTGATGTGTGTGATGTGTGTGTGTGTGTGTGTGTGTGTGTGTGTGTGTGTGTGTGTGTGTGTGTGTGTGTGTGTGTGGTGAGTATTGAGCAAAGGCCACTGCAATGCAACCCAACACCAGCTCTTTGTCTGGGCGGCCGCTCACCTCAGACTGCCAGAGTGATTCCCTGTTTTCCAAATTAAATTTTTTTTAATAACGTACATCATTTTCATTTCAAACAACCATAATAAACTTGCTGATTATATAAAATTACGTATTATTCATTATTTAACAAATGTCATTCATTTTCTTGTTACAAAGCTTTAACCATTTCATCTTATTTCTTCTTGACCGAGCCCTGAAAAAATATGCTTTTTTCTTTTTGTTTTTCAATTCCAAAAATTATAACATATTTAGTTCAAAGAAATGATTGATGTTAATGCAAAGCAGAGCTGGTGATGTTAAATGTACTTCATCACTAACAATAAAATTGACAGGTTTAATGAGCTATACAGAGTTCAACGCTTTTCCCCAGAGACAAAGAAACAACAGGATGTAGAGGTTAAGACCAGAACACCTCTCGCCTGTTTTATGCTCCGACGTTCAGCTCATTTTTTTTTTTTTTAGAGTTTATAAGCCACCTGTTGTATGTGGGGTTTGGAAATAACAAAGATATATGATTACTAATTACACACGAGTTGTCATAGGGTGAAACACTGAAACTAAAAGTAGTTAAACACTGATATTTTCTCACGCTGCAGTCAGGAGTGTGTTGGTTACAATATCTGCCATAACGTTTGCATGTGAGGACGCCACATATGTTTTCCATCTCTCCAGAGACATGACAATTGTTTGTTGTGGTATTGTAATGAAGCCCTCAGGCCCTCTTAGGCTATTCAGCCTCTCTCTCTCTCTCTCTCTCTCTCTCTGTGTGTGCAGACAGATCTCCTATCAGGGCGGTAGGCAAGACAACGCAGTGAAGCATGGCGTCCTCCTTTCGCCTCGTGTGACACATTCCCTGCCATTCCTGCCTAACACGTTAGCATGGCGGCCCATCAATCAGCCCATCGACTCCCGTTTTACGCTCCAGCTGTCGTGACTCGTCAACTCTTGAGGTGACAATGACGCTAATGGTGCGCGCGGTGGGTGTTAGTTTGTTTGAGTAAAGGTTGTTACTTGAAACGTATCATTCAATCCAAATACGTTTTGTCACCTTATAGTTATTGAAAAGTTATATTCTAATAATATATAATTATTGGTTAGAAGAGGATGTTTTTTTAAATTAATGTTGATTATGTTTGCTGGGAAAGGTGATACCAAATGTTTTTAGATACATTTTGTTACAATTGCAGCGGTAAAGATATTGATTGTTTCTTGTTTGTGCTTTTTTTTTTAAATAATAGAATAATCAATCTCAAATCAAATTTCACAAATGACTACGGTGTGTGTGTGTGTGTGTGTGTGTGTGTGTGTGTGTGTGTGTGTGTGTGTGTGTGTGTGTTCACCAGAAAATAAAATCAACAAATGTGGCATTGCACTTCCTGCGAAGTAAATTGTTGAGGACAGGTCAGCGGCTTATCGAGCTTACAAAACAGATTACCCTCCAGAGAATGAAGTGAAACTTAAACAAAAACAATACTGCCGTAAATTAACTCTCAATGAGGATCTGGGTCTGTGGCATGCACTCTGTGTGTGTGCTGCGCTCACCATGATGATGACCATGATGACGGTGATGATGATTGGTTAATTGCAGGCAGCTTGTAAGTGCAGTGCGGCGCTTGTTCCGTGTGTGTGTGTGTGTGTGTGTGTGTGTTGTTCACAGGTTGCAGTGCAAAGGGAGTGGCCCGCGGTGGCTGTGAGAGCCATGTAATATGTTTAAATAGGGCAAAGTAGTGTTTGGAGAAATTGTAATTACTTACATCCCTCTCTGGCCATAGGGACACTGTCCAGATATCTCACACACACACACACACACTCACACACTCACACACTCACACACACACACCCGATATGAAACCCGGTCAAACACTCAACACACAAACACACAGTCAGTGCCAGTGAGCCAATTAACAATCACATAAGAAGGAGACGGAGGACGTGGACTTTGAAAGGCAGTTTCCACCTATTTCTGTGACTGAAATGTGAAAGGCCACATTTTCCACATGGCCCGGTGGTCCTCCCTGCAGAAACGTCTCCCAGCTCAAAATCAAACACTGCAGCAATTAAAGCAGCAAGTAAAAATATCATCAATGAATATCACGCGCAACGCCTTGAAGCATTTTCTCCACTGAGTTTCATGTTATTGCGTCATTAGGAAAATGTTTGCATACACTTCTGAGTATTTAAGAGGAAGTGTGGAGGAGGTGTGCATGGCCATGTTGTAAGGAGTGAGGTGTCGTTTCTGTGTACCATCATACTGCCAAAACTGTAAAACTCTCAAAAAACAGAAAATACATTCGTTTAAAACAAATCAGTAAGTCTGATTTGTCCACTACTTTGCAGTCAAGTCCACAGAATTTAGCAACTGCATGAATATTGATCATATTCCTCATCAAAAGCAAACCTAAAAATTACAGACATGTGAAGACAGAGGTGGCTTCTCGGCACATTCATTTCGAGGTTCTATCATTTTTGCACAATTAATAAATAAGAACAAACGAGAAGACGAATGTAGTTCTACATCAAATACAGTTTTAACACAACATGCAACTACAACGCCAATAAGGCAATGCATACATCTTATAACTAGCTACTACTCTGTTGTATTTATACCCCAACAGAGTACTGTTGAAGTGCAACTTGAGCTTGAAGGTAAAATATTCATATGGATTTACAGTTTGAATTCCTTTCTCTTGGAAATGTCACTGTTTTAAATGCCGGTGTGCCCAGGCCTTCCTCTCTTTGCACACACGTGAACATAATGTGCACGGACGGCTTGGACGCGTGTTTATTTAAAAAAACAAAAAGGGGGCAAATGAGCTTCAACACGTCATCTCTGTATATGTGCACATGATACGGGTATGCATTGTATGATAAACATATGACTGATGGTGTTTACACATTTACAATTACTTCGCTTACTTTGCAGGATCAGTTGAGACGGATGAACACAGATTTAAAGAGTTAGGAGTCCCTGTGTTTGTAAACGGATTAGGTTGGGGGCTTCAATATCGTGAACGCGTCACAGAACTGGAAAATGCAATCAAATATTGCATCAGTTGTATTTAAATTAAATTAAATGTGTTCCTTGTGTCTTGTGCCGAAGAAACTGGGGGGAAAAAAGTTGTGGGTTAACCAACACTAAAGCTTTATTAATTCAAATACAAATATAATGTCGCTTTGGCCTGTATGTGCTCGTGTGTTTTGGGTGAGAAGGTCACAGGTGGCGCCAAACTTGACTCTGGATCGAGTGTTTAACTCCGACTTTCCAGCGTCTCCCTTTTAAACCGGCCCTGGCACCGACTACAAGTAAGATATCGAGTCGTGACCACAATAACCACATTCTGAGTAAGAGGAGCGTTTCCTCCCTCATAATATTGACTCTGATAATGTTTTCATCGCTTCGTGGCAAGACCAGATCAGATGAACGGCATTCTGCACAGACCAAACACACGGCAGCTTCTGCGTGAGTGAAGGACAGAGCGACTTATGTTACCTTTACCTTTTTACCTCTGAATCAATAAAAGACGCTCTTTCAGCCCCCCCCTCCCCGAGTCGAGGAGCATGTGTGTGTGTGTGCCGTTCGCTCATCAAGACGCATACACTTGCTCTGCTCTTAGAGGCCTATCGTTCTGAGTGTTTCAGGAAAATGGACATGAAAATATACAGAATTGGCTGTAATTATATGTGAAGGTTTATTTAAGCTTGAGGGTAACGTGGAGAAAAGAAGACAGACAGACAGAAATCCAGATGAGGGTCTGTGTGTGTGTGTGTGTGTGTGTGTTTCACATTGTGGCTTGATGATGTTGTCTGGGCCAATCTGCTGGAGTGAATGGTTTGAATTTACTAGCCCACGACAGTCAAATTGTCCTAATCACTAAGTAAATAGATACTTCCCCAAGCTATCAGGGCACACACGCCGACAAAACTGCCTACGAGGAGGAGGTTGAGGGGTGAAAAAGGAAAAAAAAGGGGGAAAACTTTCACTGATAATTGTTGTTTTGCTTCTTATTCCGACCTAAAAACACCCGGTGTAATTATTCATAAGTGCCACTTTGATTTGGGCAAATTTGTTTGAAAGAGGCTTAAGGTGTTTCGCTTTGAGTTATTCTCTTACAGTGTTTTGGTTGTGCACGGAGGGTCTTTCGCGTGCAGCGTTCTCAGTTAAATTGAAGCTGAGAGCCGGGGCTTGGATAGAATTACATACCTTGAGCCACTTTCTGAATGACTTGCCTCTAATCTAACCCAATCTGGCTTTCTGCAAACCTTATGGTGCTATATTTCTTTACATGCATTGGGTCTTAAGATAGGATAACAACTGATGAAGATAATCCACTCAAATGAATTAGATTTGTTAAAAAAAAAAAAAAAAATGCTTTTAGCTGAAGTGAGTCCACTACCTCTTGTAAACATTTGATCAAAGTTTACAGGGGATTACGTCCTGAAATTTCAGCACACACTCATAACACATGAAATTTGCTGGGATAAGTGTGTTCAACAAGGCATTTATGCCACATTATGTTGCTTTGTAAATACAAAACAAGTATAATTGAACAGTCAATCAATCTTTCAGAAACTTCGCCTGAGAGTTATCAGATGGTTCATGTTTTAAAATTAAATTATAAGACCCTACGCTGTGATATTTACCCAAGTAACCTACAGCATCCACTCTGTAAATGCTGGAAAACGCACCTGCCAGTTCCTCATCAGCTACAGCAGCAACTGAGAAAGAGTTGTGTATAAGAAGAGAATAGTTATTTAAAATTGCGTCTACTCTTGTAGGGAAGTATGTGAATGGAAATGCACAGTCACTGTACGAGGAATACCTCCTTATCACAAGTGTGGTGCTGGCATACGTGTTTATAATTTTTAAAAGTGTTTTTTTTTCTTCAGGCACGCAATTAATTTATGTTTCAAATGATGAAAGATAAAAGGTTCAATTGCTTCTCACCATGGCAACGGCTTCTACACTTCTACATCACCAATGGTCAGGACGGCGTAATCAGCTGTAGCCGGCGTATGGGCGCAGTAGAGAGCATACACTAAAAAATAGAATAAAAGGCAAGGAGAAGCTTGGATAACAATATCTTTAAATAGCTAAAAGTTGTTTGCTGCTAACAAGTAACCCCAGAAATACTCCGTCGTTGGAAATCAAGGCCCAGTCAACTTTGTGTATAGTTCACCAGTGATTTGAACATTAGACTGTAGCTTAGGCCAAGTCAGCAACCCTACACCGGAGTATAGTGTGTCTCTAATGCCTGGTTTACACTGGACCCATGTCTGGAACAGGAGAAGTGAGGATACTGTGACCCAGGACTGAGACTCTCAAGTGGAGCACGTCTTGCACGGTGTCGGAGACGAAATTACACAAAACGCCACCAAACGCATCGGGCACGGATCTGACGTTTGGTCATTTTCCTCTTTGGAAGTAAAATTCATGAGCTTTGACAGGTTCCAGCCTGATATTCGTCACTGTGTGATGAACACAAATGCATCACCGGGGGGCAAATATGAGCTGCAGTTACATAAATCATTCTAAGGTTTTATTGTGCTGATGGTTAATGTATTTCTGTAAGTAAAGTGACTTAATAGCTCATAAGAAATCAAATAAAAACTTAAATTCTTATTGTGACCTTATTATGTTTCGTTGATGATGGACTGTTAATTGAAAATTCTCAAAGAAAAAAAAAATCTGAACCGGATCGTCTAGACACTTGTGTATCGGATGTCCACATAACATGGCTTATAGGAGCTCCCAGTCTTCTTAATGTACCTCAACGGCAGCCGTAAGCTTTACAGTCTCACATTAACGACAACACCAAATACCACAGCCTGCGTTTCAGCTGTAAACTTTAAATGAGGCCGCTCAGAGAGTGCGTGTTTGCAACAGTAAGAACGATACTAATAGCTTTTCAGCCATTTGTAATAGAGACATGATTTTTACTGCATGTGTACAAAATGTGTGTGAAAGTGTGTGTGTTTCTGTGAGAGTGTGTGTTTATGGGCTAATTAGGATTTGAGTTACACCATAATTAGTTTTGTGGCATTCCCGCAGCACGGCTATCGTGTTACGCCTCATATGCATAATTAGGGAAAATAAACATTCAGGGCATTAGTTGGCTGTAATCAATCTTTCAACGCTTTGCTCGTGTCCCCCTCCCTCCTCTTCCTCCACTTGTCTATCTCACACATTATCACACATTGCTTCCTTCCAGTTTTCCCAGTGATAAAAGCTTAGAGTTTGTGTTTGAACCGTTTCTATCACAGCTTATAGAAAACTCTGGCTCTGCATCACGACACCAAACACACACGTCTATGAACACAAGCTGTGATTTTTTAAAGGGCATCCATTAAAGTGAAGCAAGAAAGCAGAGTGTCTGTAACGATCGAGTGGACGATCAATTAAGATGTGGGAGTCGAAGAAAATAAAATATCTATTACAGCATCAGGCCGACACTTATAAAGTCTGGAGGAAAGGCAGCCATCTTTTCTGGGACTTATTTCAGTGTACACGTCCATCTTTGGAGATAGCAGTCGTGTGGACAACACCAAAACTTTCCTAGAGCGCCCCCTCTGGGACCGGATGACCGACACTGTCCAGCAAAGTAGCAACCTCTAAAGCCCAAGTTATGCTTCCGCGTCGACACAACGCAAGGGGGTGACGTGCACCTCCCAAAAATCCTAGACGCGCGTCGAGGCGACGCAACACCAACGCAGCGGCATTTGCTGTGATTGGTCCGCTAACTACATCCGCTGGAGACCGCTTTTCCGGTTTCTACTCATAAACACCGCCATTTAAACTTTTAATACTTTTATTGTTTGCACCTTGTCGCTTTTGCACTGAAAAATTGTGGACGTTTAAAGCCAGAAGGTAAACAAATAGGCTATAACGAGGCTAACGACGATATACGTCAAGAGTCTCGGTCGGTCGGTCAGTCTTTACAAAAAACATAGCGCCCTCTACCAGTGTGGCATTGAATTGCATTTCGACACGTAAACCCAACGCAGAACCATCACGGTCTCCAAGCAACTGCGTGGCCGTTGCGTGGCCATTGGGTGATCACTACGCGGAAGCATAACCGAGCCTTAAAACATAAACCAGATCATTGTTGGGGTGGGAAAACTGGTTCCATGTTCCAGTTAAATATCTCAAATAAACCTTTTCCTTCTTCTGCAGGTCTGTTTCTCTCAGTTCTTCCCGAGTGAAAACATTTTTTTTTATATATTGGCGCTCCAAAGCAGACACATGATGTCAATCCCACTATTTATTATGTTTATTTTGCTCTCTCCCTCCATAACATGCTGGAAATATCAGCCACAGTTTCTAGCCGTGTGTCTCTTGGCTGGACATTAAAAGACATGACAGCAAGGAGTCTATTTTTCCTCTGTGTGTACCTGTAGGTGTGTTTGTGTGTGCGCACGTTGCTGACAGATTTCTCTTTACACTTCATGCTGACATTGACATTAGCCATTTAGATGTGTGCGTATTTGTGTTTCTCCAGAATCACAGGCCACGTTCACTTTCCTGCAGCTGTTTGTTTGTGTATATAAGAGTGTGTTAGTGGGTCTGCCGCCATATTTAACCTTCTCTCTAATGAGAAATTATTGGAGGTGCACCGCTGGATTTTCTTTGCCACAGCCAATTTACTTTTGCAGGTAACACGTCCATTCCAAACTGTGCCCATTGCTGGACAGATGAAGTTAAACTTCAGAGCGAGTGAAAAGTTACCCTCCGCCCCCGTCTGTCCGCTCCTGAGAGTTGTGTTTACAAGGTTGATTTTAAAACGCTTGTGACCTGCGGTTGTTTATAAGGCACGTTTAGCTTGTGAACATCTAAGATGTCACTGAAACAGACTCGCTACAGGAGAAGAAATTAGTTCCAGAGAGAAAGGGGGGAGGAGGGGGACCGGGTTAGGTAAGGAGAGAGGAGGTCAATGGAAAGATGAGGAGGAAAGAATTTATCGTGTCTCGTTGTGTTTGTGTTATCATATCTGAAAAGAATATGGCTTAGTAGTGAAGCAGCAAGGCAATATTCGGTATTTTGGTGTCGTTTAGCTCACACGAAACCCCTTAAAATGGCAAACATGCAATAAAAATGTATGGAGACATACAGATATGTAGGCCTGTGCATTAGCATGTGTATGTGTTTGGGGGGGGGCTTGTGTGAAGCGTGCTGACTTGCAGATTTCTGGGTGGATAGAGAGCAGATGTTGTGATCGTGCTAAATGACTGACTTATTCATATTCAGACAGCCATTGCAAGTCGTGGGGTTTACATGCCTGTGCATGCAAATACCCAAGAGGGTGTTTGCATGCACACACTCACCCCATTTTACACATTTATGTCTTACAGGAACATTTTGGAAGAGCAAGAAAGAGCTTTGTAACACAAGCAGATTAAAACACACAAACTCATCTATTTAACTTGCTGAAAATGGTTCTCTTAACCTTAGACTTTTTTTGAACAAATTAGATATTATTTAGATTATGAGTAGTTTAAAAAAACAAACAAGCCCAATACATTTTAAACTAAATATATCAAGGAGATGAGATCGTTGGAATATCAAATCAATATCAAGATGTGGCAATGTATACATATATGTTTTCAGGGCAGTGAGTCTGGTCAAGTCGGATTAGTCCATCAGTTAATTTGAGCCAAGGTCACGTAAACATGGCCTGATACAATGGATTTGATTTCCATCAGATTCACTAGGGACGGATAACTCCACCTAAACCCACAAGCACTCATGCATTTAACACAGACGTGCAAACACACCTGTGGAAGCTGGGCGCTAACGTGTAGTGAAACACACACACACACACACACACACACAGTCATTTGCCCATTTTGTTCAGCAGCTGCACTTCCTCATGGCTCCGACTCAGCACATTTCTATCAACCACCTCAGCCAGACCACAGTAACACACACACACACACACACACACACACACACACACACACACACACACACACACACACACACACACACACACACACACACACACACACACACACACACACACACACACACACACAGGTGATTGCATTAGCTGTGTAGATTAATGAAAAAGTTCTCGCTGAACAAGGAAGAGAATACCTTGCAGTGTGAAATTGCTTGCAGACTGTGTGTGTGTGTGTGTGTGTGTGTCAGAGTGGAGAACAGCATGTTTCATCTCAAACCTTGTTTCTCACTGCTACTACCACTACTACTCTATTCCTCTTTTCCCCTCGTCTCTCCCTTACCGGCCATTCATTTACACTTGTCAAGAGGTAGCCATTAAGCCCCAAAAGCCTGCGTCGAAATTTTATTACAAAACCATTTGTATTCCTGAAAGAAAAATAAATGTGACGTTCCCTCTGGCTGCATTAGGGCTGCGGTTTGGTGATTTGTTTAGGTTGATAACACTCAGCCCACCAGCCACTCAAACACTGATGTGACTGGAAAATAACTAGACCTCCTTTTCGGTCTTCCCCGCTTGCTTGCTTTCTTTCTTACTTTCTTCGGGGGCCATACAAGGGCCCTTTTAGGAATGTTAACCAGCTGGCTGTAACATAAAGTCATACTTTATTTGACTTCTATTAGGAGAACAAGACATCTTATGAAGAGGGCCGTGGAAGAGAGAAAGGAAAGAAAGTAAGAACGAAGTGGAGGTGGGAGCCGGTCTCAATAAAGCAGTTGGATTTGCTCAGAGCTCTCGTAAAAGCAAGTGGGCCCGATCAAAACGACCAGGAGGAAGAGGGCTAACAGGGCGGATCGTGTCCCATAAGTGTCCCACTGACTGTCTGTGCTAATACGATATTTGTCCTGCTTTCATACCGTACATGAGTGCCTATCATCCTGAAATGACAAACTTCACCAGAGTGTTTCTCCATGCACCGTTTCACCCCCGAGCTACAAATTCTTCCACCCTGTGTTCAAAAAACTTGAGCCTGATTTCCAGACTATTTGTCTGGCTGTTTCATGGTCGCAGTCATCTCATGACAGTATCCATACGCAGGCGCGGGTGGATTGGGGTTTTATCTTCCTGACATAGTAGCAATTGTACAATGTGATGGCCTTGGAAAAGTAATAGCTATTCACACGGAGCTGCCAAAATGAAACCCAACTCTAGATGACTGGGAGAATGTTCCCACATCGCTTGTTAAATTGTCTCTGTCTGCTCATTCATTTTATGCAATTGTTTTTTCTTTCTCTGTCTTTTTTTTCTTCTTTTGCTCTCGGCTCTCTCTCCCTCTTTCTCTCACTCTCTCTCGGGCTTTGTTTGAAGTCTGCTTTAGGCCAGTAAAGCGACCCCCCCCCCCCCCCCCCCCACCCTTCCCGTGGCAGTATAAATGACAGCTAGTGAAATGTGATACACTGGCTCGCCATAAAAATTAGAAGAAAAAAAACAAAAAAAAAGCCATGATAGCCATGCCGGTCCCTCTGTTAATCAAATTCACCCTAATTGTCATCTGAAGATTTTAAAGGACGCAGAGGGAAAACCAGAAGATGAACCTCTGAACCTGCAGCCCTGGGGTCAGCATTTGTGTGTGTGTGTGTGTGTGTGTGTGTCTTCAGGGACCGTCTGAGAGTTTGTATACGGTCACGCTGAGTTAAGGAGCTGTGTCTGAGTTCTGGATGGAGAGCCTCCTCAGGGATCCTCTCATCCACCCACTCTTTGTCTCTTAGTCTGGTTGTCAGTTTCTATGTCTCCCCGTGTTAAATCCTCCCACCCATTCCGTCTGTTTTTACTTTCTCTCTCTGGCCTCATTTTCAACTGTGGCGTAACAGCAAATTTTACCACAGCAGCTCGAAGACTATCTCGTGTGTTGGGCTATTTTTAAGATCGACAACGGACACAATGAGCTGACTCACTCTTCGTCGCAAAGGCTAATGATTTGATTGAGAGAAGAGAAATTAGAACCAAAAAAAAAAAAAGCAAAAGAAGAATTCTTACAACAATTATACTTCACATTTAATTGCATATAATTAGTTATCATACTGTACATGTATATATCATACTCTGTAAATAACACATGTTCCCTCATTAACGTATCTTATAAGCAAAAGTGTTTCAGAGGTTTCAAATATCTCATTTTAGAATGAAACCCCATATTTTGACAGCAAGCCACTGCACACTTTTGACCATTTCTCATTTCCCAGCTCGACCACGGATCCCGAAACCAACATGTGGCTCTTCGATTGTCTGAGGTCCAACTGGTTCTACGGAGTGGGAGGTGTTGGTGATCCGTGAGACATTCTGGCTCTAAATAGCAACAACTTGTGTTTTGCCACACACCCAACGTGTCAGTCCTGTGTTGTGCAACTGTCTAATGATGTGTCAGCACTAATTAACCAGTTCAATCGTTTCCTGCTGTATGAAAAGCATTCATCATTTGGAATGGTGAGTAATGATGATCGCTGAGTGTTTTGACACAGAAAACAACGGCAAACTTTCCCCCTGTGAGCCGAACTGGAAATGTGAGTCCGCATTAGTCTGCTGTTTTAATAATACATAATGAGGAGTTGAGGAAAGAATTAAACAAAGAGGATGACAACCAATCAAGGATATGAAACACGTCATGGTGCCAAAAAGTGACATGTGGATTTGCTCTTTTTTTTTTTTGTGCCACCAGGAATCCACCCGGCGAATGAAGCACTGGACAACCGGCATGACTTCACATCAGTCAGCGAGCGTTTCACAGCGTAACAGACCGTATTACAGCACCGGGCAAATATGCACTTTATCGCCTACTCGGGTCTTTGATTTCCCTTTCTGCTCCATTTGGATTGACATAAATTGTGCAATATGGTAGTCTTGATTTCTCCTCCAGGCGGACATGCAGCTGGCTGGAGGGGGATGAGAGACTGAGGGAGGAGTGTGGGGTCACTTAAATGCAGGAATTGAATTCTGTTCATCCCGACTGAAGCATCTGAATCGTGACTGCGTTTATGTGTGTGTAGGTACGCGCTGACTCACACCCGTGCACTACTGACCACACGTTTAACGAGGCGTTCCACTGATCTCCCAGGCACAAGTGTTTACCCAGAGTCCTGACCCTTGCACTGATACTTTCACTGCCGATATAAATACCCCCCCACACACACACGTCCTCGCTCTCAACCAATCAGATCACACAGCCTTAATGATACAAAGGATATTTTTATACCAAGCACTTGTTGTTGAGAGGATTTCTGTAAAAATGGTGTTAGGGTGGGTGTGGGAACATATTGGGTTGCAGAGTGCGCATATGTGTGTGTGTGTGTGTGTGTGTGTGTTTGGTTTGAAACTGGATAGGTCAGAGAAGCCTGTGCTAATATGTCCTAAAGAATGCTTATGACGAGGTGCTAACTTGCAGTGATTGCAACTGCTGGTGGCAGAGAGAGCGAGAGAGAGAAAGAGAGAGGGAACGTTCCAGTTTCATTTGGGTGGCTGTGGAAAGGTCCCATCATGCTTCATGGTGACAGGACATTTTTCAAATTGGAGTGATGCAACAGCCCTGAGTTCCCCTCTGTCACGTTGCATGGCTCCGGTTACCCCGATATATATTACTTACTGGGAAAAAAATGGTTCAAACGCCTGAACGAGTCCCAGCCTGAGATTGATTCATTGGCAGGAAATATACCTTAGGAGGCTCTTAACCCATGAATCTATTTAATCTACCTTCTGGCAGTAGCTATGACCTACCTTTTTCTTTAGTGATCCGCACCAAACACATTCTCACTCCAATGTTTACAATAATGCAGCTTGGTTAGTTCTCCAAAGCTTTACTGCATGTCCGTATACACTCGTTACATGCATAGTGGCTTTTCAAATTAAACTTCCGTCTTGACAGTAGGTCAGGTTAAGGCTTCAAAACCACTCTGTTAGGTTTAGGAAAACAGCGCGCTGACTTTCAACTCACGTGAATAGCAAGTGACAAACGAGTCACGTGACTATCGGCGCTAACGTGATTCACGATTTCTAATGACTGATGTGACAAACTGTCTATGTTTCATTTTAATTGTGCACTGGACATGAACAGTCAACAGTCAATCTGCCCGTAAGGCAGCGGGTGGTGCATCACAATAACATTGTTAGGTAGAATCGGTTTTATTCTATGTATTCTTCCTCCTTGTGATGCCTACACTACCCACAATGCAACAGTTCCATTGGAGCTTCAGTTGTGTTATGCCAGTAGCAGCTAATGCTGCTTTGAGACGCTAGCCTCAAGGAGAGGCGAGTAGTGGCTACAGAGGTCCGGTGAGCTCATTTTCTATCTCCACTTTTCAAACTTATTGCGACAATAACTCACATGACAGGAAGTTGCTTTTGGAGACAGAAAAGCCTTTAAACTATACTATATTTCACCTATTCAGCAGTACACCCCGAGTAGAGGTGGGTTCCCCTGTAACATGTGCTGCCCCAGGTCACTACTGAACCACATGTACTGTATGTGTGCAGCAGTAAATGAGGACATTCCCAAAATACATATGTGCTTTGGTGTCTAATATCATGATGAAGTGCTTTACAGCTGTAAAATTATTCTAAAACCTCCCAGACCTGCGTGTGCCGAGAACGCATCCACTCGTACTAATCTCACTGATGGGTTAACACACTATGAAAGGCTCCTTACAGGGCTGGTAATTGAGGAAAAAACCTTCATAGCAAACTGCCACCACTGTGTTAACCGCATGGAAACATGTGTGTGTACAGTATGTCTGTGTGGACCAGTCAGCATGCAGACCGACCCGTGTATTAAGAGTGGAATTTATGTAAAAAGTTCTCATATTCAGCAGTCATTTCCTTTTGATGTTCGAGCTCACTGTTTCCAGGCAGGAATTTCTGAACTCTGAACGGGGAAACGGAGCGGAGAAGAAAAAGAAAAACAGAAATCGGTAATTTCTTCATGGTGCCGCGAAAGGCAAACCCTCATCATAACCCCACCCTTTGTCCTCATGTTCTCTCACTCCTAACCACTGGTGTTTTTATTCTATTTCTTGCTCTCTCTCTCTCTCATAATTGCCAAACACTATCAGCTTCCTTCATTTATTGCTCGGCTTCGGCATGTTTGTGTGTTTAGGCATATCCCGGCTCAGTTGGCACACTTAACTTAATTAGGATAAATAGCTTCACGGACAAAGACACAAAATATTCATTGTGGTCCTGGTGTGAGGAATTTAAGAAAGGATAGAGTCTTTGCGATATAATTCACATTTATTGACAGAGCTAATGGAATCGTGTCGGTGCACGTTTGCTTGTTTTACTCTTTAAACATGCCTGTTAAGTGTCCGCTGCTCGCTCGCTGCACGTTTGTATTTATGTGTGTAAGAACACGTCTGCCCAAGTCTGCATTTCATTGTGTGTGCATGCATGCATTCATGCATGTGTCTGTGTTTATCGATATAACTAATGGATTTTCTGCCGGCCCAAAGTTTATTTGGTCAGTAATCCAATATGGCTGGCCAGTTTAGAAGGCAAGCCTTCAGAATAGAAGCGTGACTCGTGACACAACCGTCGATGACCTGACACCCATATCAGGTGGCGAGAAAGAGAGAGAGGGAGACACGGGGAGGGAATGACGAGGACATAACCATCATGACATTTTGCCCTGAAGATGAAGCAAAGAAATTAAGACACACAAAGAGAACAAAAGAAAAGGAAAAGGAGGGATGTATACCAGTAGAATGTTTTTCTCAACCCTGGACCCCAAAAATCAGATTACATTACACACAAGCATGAAGGTTCCCCACACATCTGGCTACAACTGACCGTGACAAAGACACACTAACAACTTCTCATTGTTTTTTCTATGATTTAGTATGATCAGCAGACACGTGGATGATAGTCAGACAGAGGATCTGATCTCCACAGAGGGAAAACCTCTTCCTCTCTTTCTTTGCACGAGTTAACTGGACATCTCTTCTTCTGGGTTTAAGGTCCTTCTCTTCTCCTCATTCTCTACCTTTGTCACATTGAAGACCGCAGAGTCTTTCCGACTCATGAAAGGGATTTGGGTTGAGCTCTCAATAAAATGCTGCATGTCGGATGGTGACTGGGAGATCTCTCATGACACAAGTGAATGAGATGAAATCATGGCAACTGAACAGCATCTGGATATATAAGCAGGGGAATGGCTGTGAAGTGATTTTTACAGTAGTGATGTTGATAGGTTTCCAATGTAGTAAGTCCCCGGGACTCACAGGTGGTCATTTGAGTGGGACCCGAATAAAATGTTGGGTTTTTTTCACAACCTGTAGTGTTAAACTTGGTTTTGATGTTATATGGCTATAATGTATGTTGAAAATACATCTAAAAGGTGGGTGGATAGTGTGCCCTCTGGATAATATGACCAGCAAAAACTAAATCACAGAGGCTTTTTAATTTCTGGTTAGGCAAAAGTATCCTAGCAAGTTATTTTTCTCAGTAGGTAACAAGTCAGTCTCCAAAAGCTTCGCTCAACTAGACTAAAGACAATCTCCCCACTTTCACTCCTAAAACTGCATGGAAACAATAATAGTTTGACAAAAACCCTGCATAGCAGAACCAATCCAAGTCCTGCGGTGACATGCAGAAGTCGTGTGCTTGCTTGTAAATGCCGTCGTAGCAGAAACACGAGCAAAGAACTGCTGTTGCTACAGCTACTCTGCAAAGGCGCTAACAGACGCAGACCGTTCACTCACTGTTGCTTAAACAGAAAATAAAGATGATCTCAGAGCTCTCCTCATGTGACTTGCGGTTGTGGAGCAGAGGGTGAAGTTTTCCCAGAGCATGTAGATGAACGGTTGTGATTGGCCTGTCCACATCCAGGACATGTCGATTTGTCAGCGGCCATTCTCACCAGCTTCTAGCAACAACTTTGCATCCCCTGGCCATTCTGTAGGCACTGTGCCTTGTAATATAACTAATTCATTTGTAATGTTAAAAGTAACGTTACCCTACACTGAATACAATCTACAGCTCTACTAATTGGTGTAAGAGCATCGAGTGCCGGTAAAAGATGAGGTGGTCTCAAGTTTTTTCAGCACTCCATTGATGCTTTGAAGCGTCAGCGAATCCTTTGTTTTTGTTTCACCCTGAAGAAATGTCGTGAGCCCGTTGCTTCGGTTGCTTTTGTCACTCATGGTGTGAACAAAACAGTCGAGCAACAAAGAGAATGACTGCAGGAGGATGCTCTCAGATTAGTCCAAAGAAATTAGCTCTGAAGTTGTCTTGTGTTATTAGATATACAGTGTCACACACACACACACACACACACACACACACACACACACACACACACACACACACACACACACACACACACACACACACACACACACACACACACACACACACAAACGTTTGTAACAATGGGATTGTCACTATTATAAATAAACATTTTTTTAACAGGTAAACGCCTTCACCAGGCTGCCATGCCTAGTTACAGTTGCACTAAGGGGCGAGGTTCTGTGGTCAATAAGAAGAAAATACAAAATGCTAAATGGAAGTGGCAGTTAGCTTGAGGGGACCATTAACATGTTATACTGTATGTGGATGAAAGAATTAAAGTTAGACAGGGATATGTAAAAGTTGAATTACAAAGAACAAAGTGAAAGGAAATAACTGTGAGCTGATCCAAAAAAAAAAACATTTGGGAAAAGTTATAAAGAAGTTATGTAACTTTGTATGAACTTTATATATCTACACTCTATGTGGTCTGGTCTGAGCCATGGCACCACAATTATTAGTCTGAACATTTCACACCTTTACTCCCCCATGTTTGTCTCTCACCGAGTCTCCTGAAGCTAGCTCCAACTGTCGCCCAGCATTGTTCTCAGGAAGAAAAAAAAACAGAAAAGCAGGATGGATCGTCTTACCTTTTCAGGAAGGCAGAGAAAAAACAAGCAGAACCCAAAACTTCCTAAAACACAGGGGAGAAAAGGGGGGACTTGGTCGCCGTGGCGTTGGGGCTGGGGGGGACTCGAAGTGGGAGGGCTGGTGGGTTATTGATAAAGGGAGGTTGGAGGAGGAAAGCAGGAAACATATTCTCTTTGATATTTATCACAATCCTTGGATAAGAAACCATTGCCAAATAATAGTGCTCTAGTTGCTGTAAAACCAAGGAGGTAAAGTAGATCCCTTACTCATTTTTTAACCTTACAGCTATAAATGTGCACAAACACACACACACACACACACACACACACACACACACACACACACACACACACACACACACACACACACACACACACACACACACACTTTGGCATGTTACCTCATGCCAACCCCATTCTCTAGCATGGCAACAGCATGATTCATGACATTAATTACAGTAGTTGATACGAACACTTTTAATGATTACATTCTTCGCGTCGTTTACACTGGAATAAGGTGCATTTTCTAATGACTCAGTGTATCTTGTCACACTGCTTTGGATGTGACCTCACCGGTACACTAGTGAGCACTTATAAGTGTTACTTGTATACATGTATGTACCGAACAATTTAAATTCACTTAAAGCTGTATTTGTAAAATAATATACACTTTCCGTGCCCTGGTCTGCAACAGCGACAATGATGATTTTGATTTCATTATCTAAAATGTTTTGAAATGTTGGATTGCTTATGATTTTTAAATCAACCCCTTAAATGTAAGCTCCTGAGTTCTTTGTCCACTGTGGTGTTTTTGGTGAGGAGTGAAAATATAAGAGTTCAATCCCTGTCTCACCCTGCCTATGAGCCATATCAGGGGGACTTTACAGAAAGTTGAGACTTATACACACACACACACACACACACACGCACAGGGTGGATGTTATCGTGGTGATCAGGTATGTATGAGAAAAACGACACACACAGACTCACTTGCCCTCTAGATAAGGAGGTACAAGTTTCCAGCTTTCTACTGCAGCCATATCCTGTTACTAATACTCTGCCCTGGGCATGAACGCCTGCACGCCTACACACACACACACACACACACACACACACACATACACACACACACACAGCCCTGGGGCACAGGAACATCAACTTCCACCATGGTCCTCTGTTTCTCACCCGTTTGCTGTCTTTCACCTCTCCATCACCTCTTGGCTCACACTATGACCTTCTCACACCTGTTCACACAGAGCTGCTTGGCAGAGACACACATAAGGGTGTGAGAATTAATTGCTCATAAAAAGTGTCTCATGCACAGTATCAAGTTGCAAAAATATTATGTATTTTGCGCAGGATAAATAAACACAGAGGAAAGCAAAGAAGTATATAAAAAAAATTAGGAAAATATTATAATACAGCACACATTTCAATTAGTGGTCTTACCCATGCAGGGTAAATATTTGATTACTCCAGCAGAATCTAGGCTCATGTAGAAACGATTCTACATGAGTCAATGGGAAGTCATTCACAATCGACGGAGTTGTTTCCTTTCCCATACACCTCTCTCTAACCTGCATTTGCACTTTTGACGCCAATAAATCAAAAACAATAAACATAACGATTGATTTATAGCCATCGCATAAAGGCGCAACAGGATTAACGACTCTGCAACACGCCGCCAAATGGGCAGATGTCTCTCGTTAAGTATCGCTCTTGTCTTTCTGCTTCCGTGTCGTTGTAACAGTGTCTCACTGTTTGTCACTGTGTAGCAGTGAGGTGTTGGGTTTGATTTGTATGGGGTAAGGCCGAGAGGCAGACAGATACTGGCAAGTATAGGCGGACAGATGTAGCAGGAGGAAACTGATGGTGAAGAGAGTGCACGTTGGGTTACAGATGTCAGGAGATTTGTGGCACTTCTTCTACACTCTGGTACAGGTGCGACTCACTTCCTCAAGGCTGGGTTCAAAGGTCACGAACTGGAACGCCATGTCATGGCAGGGACATGTGAATTCAACTCTGAAACCTTATATTTCCTTCTACTCACACAAACCCTGCTCACCTGCATCTTTCTGACTGTCACTTTCTGTCACTGTCAAGCTTACTCTAACTGCCCTTCAGCAGGCACGTCAAATGCACAAATAGTATGAATTAACCTATTGTTTCACCATTTAGTTCCTGTTTCAGTCCGTTGCATTGCAGAACTACTTCCCGATTTGACTACACCAGCATGTGCAAACTATTTAATTTGAATTTGGGCCTTCATCTGTGAATTCAGATTCAGAAAAACAAAAATAGGCTTCAAACTAGAAAGACTCGACGACAAACTCATAATAATCTGAACAGATCCCAAACTTTTTTAACCTTATACAACAGCTATAAATGTGCACAAACACACACACTGGCATGTGAATGCCACCCTCATTCTCCTGCACAATGACAGCAGCGTGATTCATGACATTAATTACAGTAGTTGATACAAACATCTTAGTGATGACATTCTTCCTGTCAGTTTTCACCGGAATAAGAAGCATTCTAATGACTCAGTGTATCTTGTCACACTGCTTTGGATTTGATCTCATCGGTACACTAGTGAGCACTTGTATACATGGATGTACCGTATGGAATCATTTAAATTCACTTAAAGCTGTATTTGCAGAATAATATACACTTAATGTTATATTGTCTTTTGATTCGTGCCCTCATTTACTCTGAGATTTTAAAGCTCAGGTGAAAATGTACCTCTGCAATGCAATGAAGTTATTTAATCACAATAGAAAATTATATTTTCTGCTTTCAAATAAGTGTTACAAATAATATAACTAATAATATTAAATAAGTTTAATTCAACTCGCTCAAAACTTGTCAAGTCAATGTTCTTTGGCCATAGTTTGTACACGTCTGTCTTGTGAAGTTTGGTGTGTGTAAAATATCTGGAATGAAGCTGGTGGGTTAAATGTTTTTGGAACGTAAAAGAAGAATTGGGGGGAAACTAGTAAAACAGAATATCTGAGAAAGTTCTCAGTACTGTCAGGGTCACGGCAATCCAACAACATAATAAGAAAAGTCACTCAAACGAAATATCTATCAGTATATGTTCGCTGGAAGTACTTGCTGACAAAACACCTATACGCAGCTACAACGTAGCAGGTATTCCATTACCCTCCAACTCTACCTCCTATCTCCAGCTGATGCTGTCAATAATAAGCTTAGCAGAAGCACCTGGATAACATGGCAACCTGTCACTCTGTGCCTAAACCTCCTAACACACACAGACTCAGAAATACACACACGTATACACAAGTGAGTAAGGTCTTGACATGTTCACTCAAAGCCCTAAGAGTGAGATTAGATGGGCCTATTGACACACACACACACACACACACACACACACACACACACACACACACACACACACACACAGATCCCACAGAACTAAATGGTAAACAGCAGGTTTTAGGTGACGTGTGGAATGTAGAAAATGCTCTTTCAAAATAAGCTGCTCCCTAACACTGCAGGGCAGGTCACTCTCTCTCTCCGTTTCTGTGTGTGTGTGTGTGTGTGTGTGTGTGTGTGTTGTTGATCAACCTTTCGGGCCGAGTGAACCTGTCACAGCAAACTGTATATGTGTGTGTGTGTGTTTGTGCGTGTGTAAAGTGGTGGATTTAGCATGATGAAGTGGCTTAAGCCAGCGGAGATTAGATGTGTGAACAGCTGAGCACAAGGTGGCAAAATGGGAAAGGCGATAAATTTAACTTGAACATGCAGGCCCAAGTACTCGATGTGCAAGTCTTAAGTGCAGGAACAACAATTTTACAAATACTTTGTACGTCACAATGTGCAAGATGAGTCAAAACTGTACAATATCCCTACTGAGGCATGTCAAGATGGTGCGATAAGTGTCTGGTGAATCTTAGATCGATGATGTAATGAAACGGGTGCAGGAGTGACGTCTTCGACTCACGTCATACAGCGGAGCTGCTCTCATGTTTTGAAAATATAGCAAATCAATAAATAAGCTTCATAACGTGTTAAAAACCTCAAACAGGGCAACATAAAATGCTGATTTGGCACCAGGAGTTAGATGTAAATATGTTTAAAGATGTATACCAGCTCACCAGTATTCTCTATGTGATATCATGTCCTATTCAAGTTGCTTGGTTCCTGACCCTAGTTGCAGTCACTTGGTCCAAATTCTCTGGCACGGTCTGCATTTGACACACACCGTCTTTGGCTGCCAAAGCTCTAAACTGGCCGCCGTGGACATGTTTTACAGTACGTAAATCTAAGACCACCATTGCTAATTGAGGACTAAAGATTTCATCACTTTTCTTCCCAAGTGCATAGGAGGCATTTGGGCATAATATTCACACACAACACAAACTCTGTGCAGCACAAAGACGTCCTCGCGCTCCAGAACGTACAAACTCAACTTGCAACTACAGCTGACTGACAACTGTGTACTAGAAGTCTGACCTGTGGGTGCTTGTTTGTGCACGCAACACTTGCATTCACACAACCAGCTGCGTGGCACTTTACCTGACACACTGTCAGTAACCATTGTGCAATTCAGTTAATTACTGTAGACAGACCAACTGGTCCGACCACATCTGTCAATTTCATTGGCTTACAATACTTCCCTCTTCTTCACCGTCAGACTGTAGACACCTAAACATTTTTTTGTTTTCGTTTTTAAGTCAGTCATGCTGTCTAGCAAACACACTGTCCACACAAAGACACACTGTCTCACTTTCTTACGTATGTGTGTGTGTGTGTGTGTGTGTGTCTAATATGAGTACATACACATAATGAGCAGTGACACACACAGTCAGAGTCACAAAGAGTTCATCCAACAAGAACAGGAGGATGTGCCAGGACTGTCATGTCCCAACAACTTTACAGGAAGACACACACACACACACACACACACACACACGTGTACATATGAAACAAAGCCGTCTGTATTAAATGTTTCATACTCCGATATGAGAGCTTTTTAGTCAATGAGTAGAAAGGAGCAGAAAAGAAAAAGATTAGCAGTAGGAGGTACCCTGCAAATAAAAAAACAAACACCTATGAATGTGTAATTAATGTGTCTGGAGACCATATTTGACTTCCCATCCTGTTGTGCCAACATTTCCTTGATCTATTTGAAAAATGTATTTAAACCATCTCAGGTATTAATCGGAAAAAGGAGGGTACAAGGTCACATATTTGGACAAAGCATGATCTTTATTCCCGCATCTTCCTAATGTCCCTGGAGTTTTGTGGAAGTCCCCCCTGTGAAAGCTGAGAAGGGCTGGGTCTCTGACTCTGGTCAGGGCTTCACATGGCCCATTCCCATCAAAGGCCTTCTGTTTGGGGCTTAAAGAGTCCAATTTCTGGGCCTCCCAGAACCGGGCCGTGTGGTGGCATGGAGAGAAGGGCCTGGAGCGGGGAGGTGCTAAGTGAGCAGGGGGTTAAGCGAGAGCCTGGGGAGGGAGTAGACAGAGCAGGCCGACTAATGGCTCTCTCACTGGGGAGAAGAGGAATGTGTGGTGGAGGACAGGAGGGGAGACAAGGCATATACAGTAGAGGGATATGTGTGTAGAATGTTATTTGTAGAAGTTGAGGGAGGTGTGTGTGTGTGTGTGTGTGTGTGTGTGTGTGTGTGTGTGTGTGTGTGTGTTATTTACCCACAGCACCCCCATTAGGAAGACCCCGGAGAGAAATATATTCAGCACTTCATTGATTATACTCAGCAGTCAGCTGTCCTGTGTGTACTCACACCTACATGCATGCGCACAGAAAAGCAAATGCATTCAGTCATCCCTGCATAATTATAACCGTGTACGTGCAGCAGACACACGGTCCTTCACACATTAATATGTAAAGCATGTCACTGATACAGTCAGGGTTATAGGTTTAATTCCCACTGGGACTGCCTGGGCAAAAACTGTATCCACTCAAAGCAAAGTAAAAGAGGAAAAAAAGAAAAGGTTTCTCTACGACAAGCGTGACGAAGGGAAACAAACTCCCTGTCTGGATGAATGATAAGCTTCGCTTACTACTAATATTTTGGTATCATATTAATCATTATTTCTATAAGGTAGTAGTGGTGTGAAGGTTATTTAAAAGGCTTTTCACCCCAGGCTTGCTTAAATATGAACCACAAACTAAGAAAGATCCAACCAACACCAACACTGTTTACGGTGGAGGTGGGGAGCTGCTGACTTCGACTGGGGATATCGTCGGGCGGTGGAAGGAATACTTCGAGGATCTCCTCAACCCCACTGACACGTCTTCCATTGAGGAAGCAGAGGCTGGAGACTCGGAGGTTCATCCACCCATTACCCGGGCTGAAGTCACCGAGGTAGTTAAGAAGCTCCCCGGTGGCAAGGCACCGGGGGTGGATGAGATCCGCCCTGAGTACCTCAAGTCTCTGGATGCTGTGGGGCTGTCGTGGCTGACACGTCTCTGCAACATCGCGTGGCAGTCGGGGACAGTGCCTCTGGACTGGCAGACCGGGGTGGTGGTCCCTCTATTCAAAAAGGGGGACCGGAGGGTGTGTTCCAACTATCGGGGGATCACACTTCTCAGCCTCCCCGGGAAAGTCTATTCCAGGGTACTGGAGAGGAAAATTCGGCCGATAGTCGAACCTCAGATTCAGGAGGAACAATGCGGTTTTCGTCCTGGCCGTGGAACACTGGACCAGCTCTATACCCTCTGCAGGGTGCTCGAGGGTTCATGGGAGTTTGCCCAACCAGTCCACATGTGTTTTGTGGACTTGGAGAAGGCATTCGACCGTGTTCCTCGTGGCATTCTGTGGGAGGTACTTCGGGAGTACGGGGTCGGGGGCCCTCTGCTAAGGGCTGTTCGGTCCCTGTATGACCGGAGCAGGAGCTTGGTTCGCATTGCCGGCAGTAAGTCAGACCTGTTTCAGGTGCATGTTGGACTCCGGCAGGGCTGCCCTTTGTCACCGGTCCTGTTCATTATTTTTATGGACAGGATTTCTAGGCGCAGCTGTGGGCCGGAGGGGATCTGGTTCGGGAGCCACTGGATTTCATCCCTGCTTTTTGCAGACGATGTGGTCCTGTTGGCTCCTTCGAGCCAGGACCTCCAGCATGCCCTGGGGCGGTTTGCAGCCGAGTGTGAAGCAGCCGGGATGAGGATTAGCACCTCCAAATCTGAGGCCATGGTTCTCGACCGGAAAAAGGTGGCTTGCTCCCTCCAGGTCGGGGGGGAGTTCCTGCCTCAAGTGGAGGAGTTTAAGTATCTTGGGGTCTTGTTCACGAGTGAGGGAAGGATGGAACGTGAGATTGACAGGCGGATCGGTGCAGCGGCTGCAGTAATGCGGTCGTTGTATCGGTCCGTCGTGGTAAAGAGAGAGCTGAGCCGAAAGGCGAAGCTCTCAATTTACCGGTCAATCTACGTTCCTACCCTCACCTATGGTCATGAACTTTGGGTCATGACCGAAAGAATAAGATCCCGGATACAAGCGGCCGAAATGAGCTTCCTCCGCAGGGTGGCGGGGCGCTCCCTTAGAGATAGGGTGAGGAGCTCCGTCACACGGGAGGAGCTCGGAGTAGAGGCGCTGCTCCTCCACATCGAGAGGAGCCAGTTGAGGTGGCTCGGGCATCTGTATCGGATGCCCCCTGGACGCCTCCCTCGGGAGGTGTTCCAGGCATGTCCCACCGGGAGGAGACCCCGAGGAAGACCCAGGACACGCTGGAGTGACTATGTCACCCGGCTGGCCTGGGAACGCCTCGGGGTCCTCCCGGAGGAGCTGGGGGAAGTGTCCGGGGAGAGGGAAGTCTGGGCGTCCCTGCTCAGGCAGCTGCCCCCGCGACCCGGTCCCGGATAAAGCGGAAGAAAATGGATGGATGGATGGAACTAAGAAAGATCATACTCTCATTGGATGGTCACATGAATTTTTTGTCACTCTGAGTCGTCTGGGAATTTAACGCTCTTTTCCTCAACCTGCCTCAGTGGTTTCATTGACTAAACCTAAATGCACGTTCGCCAGTCAGGTTAACGCCAACCACGCGTTTTTCCTAAACCTAACTAAGTGGTTTTGTTGCCTAAACCTAACTTCCTGCACATGTAGCGAGTGTATATTGACACCTGCGAGCGTCGTAGTTTCACAATTAAAGACGGTGGACTCGTCTGTGCCACAACGTAACCACATCTACACACATGTATGCACACATACACACGTGTATTTTTTGTATATATCTCGATACCCATCTCACCCCATCTGTGGCGCTCTATGCTGCAGACAATAAAAGACGGAAGGGGGTGGAAGGACGGAGCGGAGGATGTGACTCTCCTGTGAAAATAAACATGTGAAACAAACACCGAGCTTGTGGCGGTCAGGTTTCGCCGCTGTGACGACAATGAGCGTGAGGCAGATGGCCGTCGTAATCGGAGCCCGGTTAAAATACTGTAAAGGGCTTGTGAAATACGCACACGCAGATGATTCATTTCATTTCTTCTCCGAGATGTGCGGTATAGCGCATAGGACATCGTGATAAATGCGGTCATGTCATCAGTCACGGGTATAGACGCAGATGTATCAACATACATGTATGAAGAGTGCATGCAAATACACACAGAATCAGCACAGGCCAGTGTATTTCTATCAGAACACACCTTGGATCACCACTCACATGAAAAACTGACAGTTCTGGGAATCCCCACACGCAACAAGTACCTCTGAACCTTGACGCACATTCCCGGATTTACATGACCTACCAGGAAGCGGTAAAGCGTGCTCTTCCTCTACACTGTACGCACTTTTAAAATGACGGCATACGTATGTATAGGTTTTAAAAATAATAAACGCTATATTTCCACTGCTTGAATGTTTGTATACTGACATCCACCAGTGGGTTGGAAAGGAACATGCCAGTAAAAGAGAAATGACTCAAAGTACAGCATGAATGAACACATAGGGAGCTGAAGGGGAACGGGAAAATGTGACAGAAATGTCAACCTGATAGCGGATGTGATATCATGTATCAGTACGGTATGTGTGAAAAAACATTACACTGTTTCTCTTTCTATTTCCCACTCGCACTCGTCTTCTCCGTCTCACCTGAGCTAAAGGTCCTGGGAACAACACGCTTACTCCTGCGCTGAGTGACAGCTCGTGGCCCCGAGGCAACGGGCCCCGCCTCCAGGTGAGGTCTGAGCGTCTCGGGTTTCCACCTCAACCCCCTCATTCATCGCCTTCGCCTCGTCTCTCATTTTCTCCTAAATGCACCTTGAGGCTCACCCTGCCATCTGACAACACATACACACACATGCAAAGCTGGGCAAAAGTTTCACAAAGACACAAGTGTAAATAATAGATATGCAAACCTTTGCACACATAAAACTGCATAAATACACATTCACACACAAAGGGACGGGCACGCTTAGTGCATTAAGATGGTTTACACATAGACACAAGTTGTCGAGGGATGTCTATATGTGTGTGTACAGAGCCTGAGGTAGTGGGTGTCTATTGCAGGGAAGCTTCCTTTCCCAGGTGAAAAAGCCAAGAAGTGAGAGGCAGCATAAAATCTCACAGCCTCGGGGGTCGACATCACCGGTCGTACTTCCTCATGTCTCTACTGGTACGCCCCCACCTGGCAATTACTAAAATAAATAAGGCACTGCTGTAATTATCTGTCATGTAGACACCTTAACCGGGTTCATATATAATTTGCACTGGGGATGAAATAGGAATAAGGATTGTCCTATTAAGTGCACAGGATTGTCAATCTGTATGTGAGCTAGCAGATGATGAACAACTCATTTTGGATTATTGGTGGAAATCGGAATAATTTGAAGCCTGCAGGAAGCCTTTACAAAACCTTAATAGGTATTTAGGGAGATTTTTTTTCTGGCTCTTGAATAGATCATTTTATATTACCAATGTCATTGCAGACAGTGCTCTAACGAGAAGGTGGAATTGGATTATGGTGGTACAGTGGGTATATGGATGAGTGCGTGGAGGGCTTATTTTGTAAGGTGGGGTGAGGGGGGTGAGTGTGTGGGGGTTTCACTGCTTTCTTTCAGCCAATCAGTGAGTCTTGGCACTCTGGTAAAAGTACAGCAGAGGCCGGAGGGACGCATACAGTGAGCTATGAGCAAATAAAACAAAAGGAGACAGGGATAATGTCCTCAGCCATTAGAATGAAAGTGCCAAAAAATGAGGTCTGAAAAATGTGTAAATTGAAACGGCTGTACTTCAAGCCATTCATTTCCTGCGGTATCTGGGTAAATATTATGAACTCTACTCCAGAATACTGAGCACACTATCCATCATGACTCACACAAGCCAAACCTGAGCTCACTTTTACTCCACTACCAACATAATTAGTTGGAGAATTATAGTCTATACAACTGTGGGAGCATGTGTGTGTGTGTGTGTGATGATACCGTTTGCCCTTGGACAGGTCCAAGGAAGGGAAGCATATTGCCTCAGTCCAGGATAATGTGTGCAACAACATGAAGGGAGTGAGCCAATGTTGCTTAGGCGCTAACGGACGTGCACATGTACACACGAGCGCGTGCACACACACACACACACACACACACACACGTTTATTCTTATTCTTTAATGATTGATGTCTTTTTTTTACCTACCAGTTTGACTAGCTTGGCTTAACAGAAATGATTAATTTATACATTGACATTTTTGTCCTGATGCACCTGTGGGCATACTGTATGGGTAATAAAAGGTGATGACAGTTCTGTCATTTATTGTTTATTCTGTAAACATGTTTTGGATGCGCTGTTAAATGGAACACTGTTACAGTGTTTGCCCATCTGTCCAAACAAATACATTTTTTTCCACCAATCGTGCAATGCCAATGGATGCTATGGAGTATGATTCCCCCCCTCCCGTTGCTGCAAGTTTCATTATCTTATGTTGCCACTGACTGCGAGCGTGTTTGCACATGAAACACGTCAGTCGGTTCGGAACATTGAGTTACAACCTCTTGCAGAGCCTTTATTTTGATTATTCACACAAAGCTCACCTTTCCCAGTTCTCCGTTATCTATCCCCGCCGTGCCGGGAATATACAGATTTAGCACTAGCTGTGTCTTGTAAACTTGGCAGCCATGTTTGCAACCTGTCTGAGTAATTCGGCCATGTTTCTTGCTCCATTTGACTGCAGCGATCTTACGGTGATTCCCAAATCTCAGCTATTATATCGGTGTACAGTGTTCAAGCCCACTCCCATTCCTGGTCTGGTTCATGGTCAACCTACACATATATGCAGAACCTCTATAAACATATATGTAGTATAAACACACAACTCCCGAAAGAACAAACTTCAACTGACTAAAGGTTTGATTGCATGAGAAAACAAAGCGACGCATGTTGTGTCCAAGTCGCTTGTTTGTCACTAAATAAGTGTCAACAGTCATAAACAACAATGCAATTGGGAGCTTCTCTCACTCCCTCCCTCCCTCCCCCAAATGATAGACGAGGAGAGGTAACTGGATGAATTTCTCTCCTCATTCCAACGCCTCCGAACGCTACCTGCCAGCTGGCCAGACAGAAGCAGAGACGTCTTGGATAGATTTATGTGTAGCGGTGGGTCTAAATTGGCCCCACATCAGGATGGCTCTCACTAAAGTATTAATAATGATGGTCCCTGTTTGAGTGTGTGTGCAGGATTCTGGCAGCCTTTACATGTCTGGCTTGCCCTCTCTAAGCTGTTCTCCGTCAGCAATACCACACAAGCACATGCAGACACACACACACACACACAAAGAAGCACTTGCAAAGCCCAACACACATGCATATACACACACACGCCACCTCCTCATCCCCACTTGGCTCTGTATGAAGCGACCGCAACACACAAAGAGGCTCAGGAGATAGAGCGTGATGACTAAAACTGCTTCTCATTCATCACTCTCTTTTCAACCCTCTCTCTCTCCCTCTCTTGCCTCTTTACTCACCCATCATAAATACCACTGGTGCGAGAAAATCTATTTCCCCCATGTCCTCACACATGCACACTAAAATAGTCATTTCAATGCCTGTCCAAACAATCATTTCCACGTCTGAGGCGAGTCGGCTGATACTCGGCTGAAATGTACTCAATGTGCCCTCCAAGCGAGTGGCTTCGGAGCTGAAGTGCCAGTATTGAAAGAATACACAAAGAGGTGTTTATCTGGCTGACGCTGGTCGGTTCGAAGCACACTGACAATGTGCTTCCACTAGCAACAGATTTGTGTGGCGCTTCAAACCACAGCAAACCCAGACCTGCTGACAAGGATTTGACTACAGTTAAACATCGGAGAGACTTAAAGGCCCAATCCCTCATTTCTTATAGCGTCAGCTAAATTCAAACAATACGGTGTAAACAAACCATTCATTTCAGATAACATTCTTTTTGAGGTATTAATTACATTTTGTATTAAAACACCTGTTAACCAATTTGGATGTTTTAGATGTTATACATCCGATAAGGCTTCCTCTACAATACATACTCAAATGTTCACGCTTAAGTGAGCAATAAATGAATATTATAGACAAGTATGAATTATTTTGCATCAGCACCGTCACTGTGAGTTGTCATACATACATGTTAACACATTATAGAAAGCAGTAAGTCCCATGGACAATTATTTTGTTCCATTGTGGGACTTTTTAGATCACTAGACACACACATATTGTGGACTGTAGAGTAAATATGGAGTGATTTTGGAATCATGAAATACAATTGTTGAGGCATTAACTGAAGAAAAAACAACATTCATGTGGAAAAAGTAAATCATACCAGATACATTTGCCTTGGAGGCTATGAATGACCAACACAGAGACAACAAATCCATTCTCCCCCTAGAAAAAAAATGGCAAATTTTAAAAATGTGATTTACTTTTTTTCCACTTACACTGCAGAAAAGTGCCATACACTTCAAGGTGATTTTAAACCCACTTTTTGGTTCTTTTCAGTATGACACGTGTCTGGTGGTACAGTTGCTTCCCCTCTTGTCTCGCCATCAATTACTAGTCTCTCCTCCTCTTCACTTCCTCAATCTTAGCTCCCTCCCTCTCTCTCTTTCGTCTGTGTCATCGCCCTCTTCACCTCCACGTTGGCCGTGTAATGCGGTTTTGCTCTTTAACGAACACCACAGTTGTCCACAGTAGCAGCCTAAGAACTGTCACTGAGACCATTACAAAACCATTAACAACAGCACACGCTCCTCCACTGTAATCACGGCCTGTTTGCTTTGGAAAGTTTGTGAACAGTTGCAACAGGACAACGTGTCCAAGTAAGGGATTAATATTTTCCTGAAAATGAGACATTTTCTGTCCAGGGAAACAGAAGCACACTATCCCGGGAGTCCCAGGAAATTGACTTGTTTTTAACTTCAGTTACAGTCAAAACCCATAGCATATTACTGCAAGCATGCATCTACAACTGGAATGGGCTGATGGGATTGCATCTCAAGAGTTGCCATCTTGTACAATTTCACGTGACAAATAAATTGACTGATTGATAGCATAAAGTTTGCATGCAGATTGAACTTCACTATAGCTGCAAGGAATACAAATTGCCTGCAATCAGTCGGCTGTTCGCTTTTATTGTAGAAGCAAACAGAATTCGTGCAAGCAAGTCATTTGGCATTTTCACAGTCATTTAGAGGCGGCGTGCCAACCTACACCCCACCAGCTGTGACACGGCTGCCACAGCTGATCACAGTCAGTCCTGTTTATATATTTCTATGATACCTACATTTTGTATGTATCAGCTGGTCAGAAATTTGTATTCCTGGGAATTCCATTCGCCGAACTTAAATCCTAGTTCAAGTCTTGGAGAAAAAGGCTCAGATGTGTGTTGCAGGCACCGTTTATGCAAACATATCTGGAACCAACAACTTGTGGCCAATCCAAGAAGGAGGGAGAAAATATAAGAGACATTAAGAGCGAGATAGAGCCTATTGGCCGAGCAGTTGAAAGAACCAGAAAAATGCCCATCGGCAGAAATTCAAATGGTGATTTCCATGACTCATATTAAGACGAAAGTCCCTTAAACATCTGAACCAAAATGCAATGTGATATAATGTGATATACGTGTGTGCAAATACATACACAGGTATACACACACCACGCACATACTGTCATAGAAAATTTGAGGCTGGAGAATGCAAGTGGACACACACACACACACACACACACACACACACACACACACACACACACACACACACACACTAGTGGTTTTTCCAGCGGGCGTAGAAATATCATTATACAGTTAACTGTACATTACAAATGGGCTGCCAACTGTCTCTGGAGTACCACATGACCACCTTTGTCTCCTGTGATTGGCTGGCTGGCAGGACGGCAAGAGTATCGGGTTAGCGATTGATTGGGTGACGTGTGTTGGAACAGATGGAACAGAGAGGAAGTGTATTCCCAGTAAACTACACCAAACCATTGGGTTTTTCCACAGGCAGGTGAGGTGGACACACACACACACACACACACACACACACTAACAAGACAATTCCTGAACCTACATCTCCCTCCCTCTCTCTCTCTCTCCCTCTCTCTCTGGCTAGATCTCTTCCTGGCTCTCTCTCCAGCCCTCACAGGCTATTTGGCTCTGCATAGATCTTCATTATGTTTAATTACCCTCTCAGGTTTCACTGGAATGAATCCACATGTGAGTGATTTTGGGGGACGTTCTTTTCCTTTCCTGATTCTAAAGCCATTTTTTATCTGCCTAAGAGGTGCAATAAATTAATAAAAAAGACAAAAAGCAGAACTGACATACTTTTCCATGGCAACATTTATATTGGAAGTAAACTGAAAAATCCGACCGTATGTTAGAAAAGATTGATATTGTTCCTGGCTGACTGTAGAAAACATAATGTTGAAAACAAGGTTTCACTGAACGAGGAATTTGTTCAGGAAAAAGCTAAAGAAATTCACACAAACAAAACTGATACAAATCCATGTAGTTGTATATTAGATAATGGACCCTGAAAACCTATTTTCTATAAACGAAAAAAAATTAACTCACACCTGAGACTGCTGTTATTTATGTATTTTTGATATCCTCCTCTTTTTCACTTTGTTGATAAGTTCAGTGGGTGGCAGCAGCTATTGCAGAAAAACTTCAAAAAGACTTTAGGCCTTGCAGAATACCAACGACTGTATATTTCAATTGACCAATCAAATGCCAATAGAAGAGACTTCCAGCATGAATGATTACTAGCAAGTTGACACCAAAAATGACAGGAAAAAGGTCAGAAGAACAGATTTGTTCCAAGTTGAAAACATAGTGGCAATCATGATACTGCAGATGACATGACAAACAGATTTATGGGATTAGTAGGAATTACAAATGGATGGAGCACCGAATTGAGAAGCACTGGTACTATTGACTCCAACGATTCAACTCCTTACCTATGAAGGCAATTTAACAAGAATGGAAAGAATATTTCTAGTTTAAAAACTATAAATAGTTTACTATGAACTTCAAGTTTTGTCTGTTTCTTTTTTTACTAATAAAGAGATTTTAAACACTATGAATTCTGACAACTCATTTGACATAAAATGGAATTTTGCTTTATAGTACATTACACGAGTTAAGCGGCTACAGTATTTGCCCCGTGAACGACTGTATCATATTCTAGGAAAACGCCTGGTTGGGAAACACCATGGGAGGCAGAAGAATTGCTCAAGAAGATGGCAGGCTATGCTTTTATTTACCAGGAGCAATCTGGAGCCGGGCTCCTGAAAATAGTCTCATCTCATTCCACCTTGGTGAACTATATAGTATACATTTCAATATTTACTTGAAGGGAAGAAAAAAAAAACGTCATCTGCATAGCTCCCCTCCATGGGTTCATTCAGCAACACTACTTTTCCTGAGGGAAAATAAATTGTTCAATATTTCTCCATCATTACACGGGAACCCAAATGCGGAAAAAGATAAACAAAAGCAACTGGAAACGGCCTCAGGGGCAAACGGCTAAACAAACTCTTTGTGGAATATTTTTATTGCTGGCGCCTCAATCGTTGTCTGGTAGCAGGTCGACTCTAAAAGTAGGTAACTGAATTGTGCCTTTTGGAAAAGACTGTCACTTGAGTGGTACTATTTTCTTTTTTTTGGACCAATTCGATTTTTCCACCTGTTTGTTACGTTTTATTTTATTTTTCCTTTACCTTGCTTGACACTTATAGCAAGAGTCACCATCTGCTTCTTTCCACCTACTATAGAGGAGCTTCACCTGCTGTAATGTACCAGCACACAATAGTTCAGTCGCTATTACAGCAACAAACATGACTTTCTCACCAACGAACACTGCCCGAAACGTTAAATAGGGCACCCAGCCAAACCTTGAACACCAACAGACTGAACCCTACTGCGGAGACGGGTGGTGATCACTGCTGAACGGACCATTCAGTCTGCTATCAGCTACAACCTGAAAACTTCAAACCTCTGGTGTCACATTGCTAAATATAATCCATTGAGAAATCATCATATATAATGAATCTTCTACCACACATACTGCATGCTGGAAGATTGCTACTGTATTGGTTCAGACTGAACCCACGACATTGACCTCTTTTCCTTTATATGTAGGATCCAAAGGAATACATCTAGTCTCAGCCCATACGCTATTAGCACTGTTAATAGAAATTTTACTATATTCACTATATCATTAAATATGCTTTTTTTACAGAGAACTCTGGAGGTTTTAAAAGTGTCCCGTGAAATTCAGTTGCTGTGGCTAAGCCAAATATCTCACCAGAAAACAATACGTGTGTGCACTGTTGGCGCACTCACAGCCTCACAAATACGGGGGAGTGTTTTGTGTCATGCTGCAATGCGGATGGGATGATTTCACAGGTGTCAAAACGGTAAATTTAATGGACACAGATAATTCCACTGCACCTGGGCAGGAAAAAAACAGAGTAATCAATGATGGGTTGGGAAAATAATAATACAAGGGAAATGTGGACAAAACCAGGGAAGGTTATTAAAAATATTACTTGTTTTTATAGAAGCTGCACGGTATTTGCTGTATAAATTATGTAAGATTGGTGCCTCTTGTGGCTCTGGTGAATGTAAACTGACAATTTGCTCTTAGCTTAATAGGGGAACATACAAAGAGGTATGTGCATTTGCATTTAACAGAAGGTGTGAAAAAGCCCATGATTCACAATTCAGACAAGCCTAACTAAAGTGTGAACCTCTTACAGGTGCCTTTAAAATACAGCTACTGGGAATTAACACACTCACTTTCACTGGGTTTATTGTCTGTGTTCCTTAAAAGGTTTTTTCACCCTTACGATTTTCACTCCAGGTTAAATCCAGTGTTCCCTG
This sequence comes from Eutrigla gurnardus, assembly GCF_963514095.1. Taxonomy (NCBI): domain Eukaryota; kingdom Metazoa; phylum Chordata; class Actinopteri; order Perciformes; family Triglidae; genus Eutrigla; species Eutrigla gurnardus. The sequence goes on from NC_139925.1 coordinate 15,558,900, forward strand.
CTTTTGTAGCCTAAATCCATGTATAATCTGTGTCAAGGAAATTGCTCCCATGTGTGTTAATGCTACTGACAGAACTGTTATGCCTCAGTATTAATGGCTTGCTGAAACACACAGCTAAACAAACAACTGCCACAGCTAGCTTACCATGTCTTTGCCCCGAGGGATCTACACAGGCTAGAGATGTGACATGCTCCCAAATACACAACTGCTAAAACGACTGTTGATAAGGTTATAAATTAAACATTTCTAAGATATTTAAGTTAAATAAAACACACTGTAAGTCATGTTCTGAGTGATGGTTTGTGACAAGGCCTCTTAAATGGATAAAAACCGAATACTGAAGACCAATTTTATTAATATAAATGCTATCAGCTAATGAGACATGAATCTCTATTCCCATCCAGTTTGATGGAAATTAAGTTGTTCAGTTTGTTTTAAGAAAATGTTGCTGAACACTACAATTAATGTAGCGTAGAATATCACATATCCTAGCAGCAAGATCATCAGTATAGCTGCCCATATTTAAGATACAATAGTCAGCTACAATACATGGCTATAATGAAGATGATCATTTTCTACCCGGCCCGCCATAAAAGGGGAAATGAATCCTAATCCAGCGGAAAAGCGGGAGAATATTCCAAAACTGTTCCTAAATTTAAGGGAATTCCCTAAGCTGCCACTTCCTTCCTCCCCCTGACACAAGGTGGCCATGGTCTCAGACTGGGTCCCCTGTGTGATGAACATGAGATATGATCATGAGATATGCTTGTACACTCGCTGTATGTGTCAGCGGGGAGAACAGACGGGATGTGCCTGGACACTATGTACGCATGTGTGTGTGACTGTGTATGCTTTGACACTACGAGTCTGTGTGGGTGAGAGAGAGAGAGAGAGAGAGAGAGAGAGAGAGAGAGAGAGAGAGAGAGAGAGAGAGAGAGAGAGAGAGAGAGAGAGAGAGAGAGAGCGATGTCGCCAGTGTTCTCTATTGGATGTGTAAAGGCTTTGCCTATAGTAAATCCCCAGAGGGGGCAGCGTAACCCAAACATTCAGCCGTCAATCACGGTAAGTCACCAACCACAGTCGTGACCCGGGAAAAGGAAGAGGCCTCGCTGTCCCTGAACGGATCTCACTGTGCTCCTCTGGAGGGGGCCATGTATATAGAGATGTATCTGTGTATTTAACTTACTATTCAATATAGTGGTGGGAGTTTAACACAAGTGGTGGACTTTTTGCATCTGGCTGCTATGACAACATTCAATCCGCTGCTTAAAGGTGTAGAAAACCCCTTTCTGTAGAATGTGCTCAAGACTCAAGACAGTAAGCATTCTTATTATTTTTTATCTACTTTTAAATAAGTATGCATCCAATATGTCAATTCTCATCATGGCATGGCAATATTGTATCGATAGTCAAGTATCTATTTATTATTGTATAATCTATTAATATTGCAAATACAACTGAAACATTTTGATTACAAGTGCAGTCCATCACATGGTTCATAGTATTTCCTGGTGCAGTCATGGTACAGATTGGACTATGTAGACTGAAATACAAACAGTTCAGCACGATGCAACATTTAGTTTTAAAGTGAGTGTTGTCTGCCTGACCAACTAGCCCATTTTGCTGACGGGATATGAAGCGCTCGCACACACACACACAACACACAAAACACACACACACACTCCTCCAAGCCAAATTCCAGCCTCCTACAGCAAAGATCGTGCACGCCAAAAGGGGGGAATGTTCTCAACGGACCAACCGACAGGGCGTGTTGCACAGCTGCAGGTCGCAGGAAAAAGATTGAGTGTCACTATCGCCAGAAACCATGAGTTTAGTTGTCAGGAAAAAAAAAAAGATCACGTCTGTGTCGACGTATGAAGGATTCAAGAGCAAATCTACACGAGCTCATCTCGGTGCATATAAGGGGAAATGGTTTCCAAATGACATACTTAACCTGTCTGAATTACATATAGGTGGTCCCCCACTTTGTTTTGTTATTTTTTCTCAATTATTTCATACAGTCATGAAACTTGAAGCGATGGTCTAATTTATTGGAGAATGCACGGTGCATTATAACAAGGAGAACAAAACCAGCCGTTATAAATATAGTTTGGCCTCAGTGTGTGTGTGTGTGTGTGCAACATGAATGATGTTGGCCAACACCGCAAAAGTAGGTCATCAAAACCGAAAAAACAAACAAGCCCTTCTCTCTCGCTCTTCACCGTGTTGACACCGGTATGCCTTGCAACTGGAAAGTTACACTCATCTCTCCTCCTGTTGTAGCCTTCATTTCTCTAGCGCTTTAGCTTGCATTTTATTCTCCTCTTTTCTTTACATAAGTCTACCAAATGTAAAATGGTCTATAAGTACAGCGATGATGCAAAGTTAATCATAATATTATTACCTATATTCTATGTATGAGAGTGGCTGGTGAACACCTGGCACCTATGAAAATATTTACCCAGGCAGGAATCACTGCTAAGGGGGCATTTCTCTTGACATAGCCCATTCCTCTGGTTCCCTTCCCCTGCTTTTCCACCCCAAAGCCAAGAAGACTTAATACTGATTAATACAAACACGCAGTCTTAATGCATTAGCCACTTTGTGGAGATAAGTGGCAAAGGTGCTAGACACTGGGAATTTGTCAGTGACGTCGTAGTAGTTCTAGAAAAACCCTGGAGGAAAGAAAAGCAAGAGGAAAGGAAAACACACCCTTGAAAGACGCTACATCTCCCACATTAGATTTTTGCCAGCTACTAATCAGATGCTTGCTCGTTCACTGCCATCCATCTTTATATGCTCCGTTTGTGAGGTGTGATGCTGCGTCATCTTCCCTCACCTGTCTCATGTGCTTCAGGAGCCTATGCTGTGGGATACTTAAATTATCAATTGTGTTTAGTTTTTTTTGTATTTCATAACGCAGAACCTCCTGTTTTCCCTGCATAGGTAAATGCAATCAGTAATAAAGACAAATTATCTCCTCTCTGCCGGTGGCTCTAAGTGAGCGTCGGCTTCTTTGAGTGTCCTGGCGTGTGATGAAGTATGTGAAAGGTTGACGGAGAGAGTGTGAGAAAAGGAGCAGACAGAGAGACAAAAACACATGTAGCGTGTGTTTGTCTCAGAGCCAGTGAATGAAATATACGGGCTGAAGTGTGTGTCTGTGTGTCCTGGCACGTGTGAGGTGGTGTGTGGGCGTCGAGAGGGAAAGCTCATAAAACCCATGATCACACTGATGAGGTCACGGGGAGTGAAACCGGAGAAAGCCTTTCATTTCCTGTCTCATTCCATCCCTCTCTCCCCTACCTCCATTCATCCATCTCTCCCTGCCCATACTTTACTCCTGTTTTTCACCACCGATGCCAAAAGCAAAAGTCTTTCTCACCCTCTGCCTATCTGGAATTTTTCAGTGTCACCCAACACTGGAAAATGAGAATATGAGAGAGTGTTTTGTAAAAGTGACTGATGTCTGCGTTCAGTGCCAAACCCATGCTTGGTTCTCACATTAAAACTTCTCTCTCTGGTGCCCTGATTTTTACCACTAATGTGCTCACACATGGAGTGTTGGCGTATGGGTATAATGTGTATGGCATAGTGTGTTGTACGGTATCTTTACAACGCAAAGCTAACTTTTTTATATTAAGTTCTTGATCAATTGTTCAGGCTACAAAAAGGCAAGAAAATGTTAGAAATATGCATCACAATAGGCCTACTCCAAAAACCCAAGTTGACATCTTCAAATGTCTTCAGATCAACTGTCAATGCAATTATTCAGCTTACAATCATATAATACAGAGTAGAGCAGAAAATCTGCACAAATGTAGAGTTGGAACCAGGAAATGTTTGGCTTTTTTGTTTAAATAACCTATATAACGATTAATCAATTATCAAAATAGTAGCAGCTTGTTATTCTGTTGATTTATTAATCGACTAAATGTGGCAGCTATTTCTCTTGTTTTGTTTCCTGAAAAGTTAAAGCTAGTGTTGCTTATCTTAAGAAATCGAAATAAATACAATATATTTTTTAAATATCATCAAACTAAAAAGCCCAGTCCAGTGTTGCCAACTCTTTTCTAATGTGATTCGATGACAGAGGTGGCTCCAAAAGTCCCTAAATCCAGCGGGAAAGTTACCCCGTTGGAAACACTGGTAGCCCCTCCCTTCAGGCCTCGCACCAAAGCCACTCCCTCAAAATGATCATGTTGAACATCAACAACGAAATGGTCACTGTTAGTACTAGCTGTCAAGCTAGCAACTAAGAAGACTCCGCTGATGCACAATGAGTTCAGGCCGTCCAATCATTTCATTTGAACCCAATTATATAATTTGATGGGCTTATTACAGTCCTGTGATAGCCACAGATTTACTCTGTTTTTGTTGTCAGAGCATTTGATTTATTGATTTCTAACCAGATGTAATGGGAAAAATAAAAAATATCAAAACATGTTTTTTGGAAGATTAATAACCCTAACCCTCGTTTGAAGTAACCACAAAATGTGAAAACACACAAAGCAAACCACGGATTTATGTGAGGGGAATCAGACAGTGGCATTGAAGCAATTGTTTGAAGTACAACGCCAAGTTTAACGAATACAAAAAAAAATGTCTTTAGCAATGCAGCCACATGCAAACATTGAAGTGATTGATACAACTAAAGACTATTCAAGAAGAAATAAATCTGCATTGGCAAACTCAGGTCATGAGTTTGAGGTATACTGACAAGGTTTTTGAACAGTTAAAGTCAGAAGAAAGCTGGTCGCATCTTATTGTTCTACAAGGAAGCTACAGGGAGGAAAGTCAAATGCTGATCTGAGGCACCAGCTGTTTTGAGTCAACATGTGAGTACAGTCTTAATACTGTCAGTATAAATGGGTGTGGACCACAGAGTCATTTTTTTCCTTCACAAAACTTACATCTGTAGCAAAAGGGAGATTGTATTGATGTCACACTGCTAACCTGCAGTTATTTTGTTGGAAGGAGAAACTTTCACAAAACGTTGCAATCACACGGAGGCGACAAAGGAAAGTAGACAGGAAAGTGTTGACAGCATAAGTGGGTGAGGAATGGAGACTATGACTAGAGGTGTACAGTAATTACCCCCACTTTACTTTTAGTTAGCAGTTAATTTAGCATATTTACTGTATATTGTATTGCTAGCATAGCTATAGCATAATCTAGGGTACAGACACATACAGTGGTTCATAATTGAAAGTCATGCAGCAGTCATGTTGCTGTGCATGAACATCCATTGCAAATTCCCAAATGTTTTGCAAGTATTGCTTTAAGAAAAACATTTTTAAATATTGCACAATAATATAGTATGTGATCCTAAAGTAGCCAGGAGACAGCATCAATAATTGCCAACACTGATTGCACCTTCACTTTTGTTTTGGTGTATGATACACCTGCTGCAGTATTCACATACTGTACCTCCGTACAAGTTTAAGAGCTTCGTTGTGGAAAACAGAACTATTAAAACAGATTGCCATTGTTATGTAGGGGATGAATCGAATTTTACATCATAGGTTTTCGTTTTACACCAATCTTCAGGAAAAACTTTTTTTACTTTAGATCGGATAGCAAAATAATCAATACAGTATTCATTTGTGCAGCACTGACTTGTATTATTGCTGCAGCCTTTAGGAATTGTTCACAGCGCTTCAGATTTCTGCTCATTCTACACGTTTTACAGGTGGTCTGAGATCGACACAGGCTGCTCTATTCTCTTCTCAATGTTCGCTTGGCAGGATGCATTTATCTGCTACCGATGGGAGAAAATAAGTGAAGAGTATTTCATATTTACCTGTGTCTTCATGCTGGATCTTGATCAAAAGATGAGGAACGAGAGTCCTGCATGACCACTTGGGATATTTTTTTATTTGTTAACTTGAATTTTAATAGCATGGGACTTGTGAAATGACACATAGCCTGCAATCAATTTTCTTCACATTTCACAGAAACATCGAGGCACACCTGAGCTCAGTCTATAACACAACAGCGGTGAAGCGGTGCGGCCGAGGAGAACTACACAACTACCCCCGCAGCCACTCTTCTTTGTATCACACGGCTCATTACTGGTCAGTGTTTGTCAAAAACTCTGAGGGGCAGCAGTAGCCGGCTGCCAGATTGCCTGTCCCATCTGTGTACTCACGTTTAGCAGAGGGAGGAAAATTAAAGCCGAGAAAAGCAGGAATGATGCTGAGGGAAGCTGTGTCTTGTACATGTGTTCCCCATGAAGAAAGCACTGAAGACTGTGCCAAGCTACAGTATATGGGATCAAAACAAACACCAGAATAAGGCACTTTGATTCGGGAATGGAATCCTTTTTGAAAAATCATCGCAAAAAAGACAAACTGCACTTTGTGAACGTAGTCTTGATGTGTACGTAGTTTCCTCTGATCATCACTGAGCAAACTGTCACTTCTGATTAACCTTGATCGGACGTCTCTGTGTTTGTGCGTCTAGAATATATTCCATTTGTTCCCCAAAGGGGACATAGTGGAGCAGCTCCACTAACAGTGATTAGGTATTCTGCATTCAGTATAAGGTTTAGCACAAGGGACCTCAGGCTTTCTCAGAACCATATTTGATGTATTTTTTTATTTATTTATTCCAGTTTCATAAAAACAAACAAATTAGATAATGTGGGTTGGGAGTCTGGGATTAATTTTGAAGCAGCTGATTAGTGTGCGTTTGGTGTGTGTGTCCTGGGATAATTGTGTCTGGGACCATGCCTAAAAAGCCTTCAGGCTTTACTGCAGTCTGGGAGATAGAAACCCTCACCCCCATCCTGCTCCTCCTCCACTCCTTGTCTCCTCCCCCCTCAAGCCCATCATTCCGTCTTTCACATTTTCCTGCTGTCTGGAAGTAAAACTTGTTTTTGAACCGGTGCCTTCTTTGTTCTTTCCATCACTCGGCACATCCACCCTCATTCTCCCCGCTTCATGCCATCCTCCTCCCCTTTTCAATTTTCACCTATGACGCTCCTCTTCGACATGAATCCGTCCATCATTTGCTGAATTCTTCATTTTGAGAAAATATGCATCAAGATCATAAGGCATACAAGAAATATGTTTAATGTAAATCCTGATCTGCAGGCAAAGCCAAGTGTCCAGAAACACAGTAAACAAAGTCTGCTTTGAATAACAAAGATACAAACAAGTGTCTAAACAAACTATTCAGAACAGTACAAATTCATTTTTAATGTATGTGAAGAACATTAATAATATTGAATAATATTGTATTTGTCGAAAATAAACAACGCCAGCTTGAATGAAGCTATGTGCAAATAATTGTGGGTTCCACCTCAATAATATAATTGAGATGGAACAATAAAGTGTGTGTGTGTGTGTGTGTGTGTGTGTGTGTGTGTGTGTGTGTGTGTGTGTGTTTGTGGGGGGCATTTTTGCCTTGAATTAGGCAATCTGGCTCATTGTTCAATCCAAAGTACTAGTCCCAGTGATACACAGTAAGCATAAACAGGCTGAGAATAAGTACTACCTGAGCAAATGACTTCATGGGAAAGAAAGTCTCGCAGCCATTAAAATAACTGTGAGAATGTTTGGCTTGATTCTATTTCACTGGACTTGTAACAGCAGTTCTGAGCTGAAATATTTTAAAATTAACAAGCAGCTTGTTTTTTTGCAGAAACAATTCGGGAACTGCACTTTAAAATTGCAAGCCCTTGCAAATAACGCAGACACTGGTTGTGTTATTACGATCAAAAAGTAAAGGGCCATTCCTATAAATACACTTGGTTGCCTGTTAAAATGACCTGTTCAGCTCTGCTCATCTGTTTATAAGAACCATCAGTTCTCATCCACAGTTACTGTAAACATCATGAAGTAATATGCCTCTCAGTAGCCTTGTGTGTAATATCCTGGTATGAATGCAATCCAATTATAGAATATCAATTACAGGAATTAATTGACTCTATTGCAGGATTCTGATCAGGTCCAGCCCGATACGTCCCCTCTGAGGGTCCAGATTCAGGACCCGGACCTCCACCCGTTCGCCAGGTCCCAGCGCCAGGCTGCGGCGGCGCTGGTTGACAGGCAGTTTGTCCATGGTGATGTTGCTCTTGTGGATGAGGCCTGAGCGGCCAACACCAATATCTACAAAAGCCCCAAACAGAGCTGTGTTGTCCACCCGGCCTGTCAGCACTGCACCCACCCTCAGATCACTCATCGACACAATGCCCCGCTTAAAGTCCGCTTGCCCAAAATCTAGAGATGGCAAAAAGAGATCAAGAGAGGGATTATCAAAAAAGTGAGGGACTGGATGTAGGGGGGGGGCTTGCTGAGGAGGAGAGACGGGAAAAGGGGATACAGGAAAGCAAAGGGGGTGGGGCAGAAATGACAAACAGATATTACATTTCAAACAGCAACCTTTGTGTCTGCATACTTCCACCCCACTTTCCACTTGGCCTGTTCATGAGAGATCTTTTTCCTCTCTGAAGCATTAACACAAACAAGGAAGGCTCGTGCCCCAGGAAATAGTCCGGTCCAATTATCCTGCCCACAGCACTGATTTCATGCGGTAGCCTCAGCCTCATCTGTTTACTCAGCTGAGTACCGGCTAGGAGGCCAAGCAGAGTGTGCTGCAACTGAATAGGGCCAACCTGAGATTGAACCTTGAAGCTGCGTTCCTTAATTTGAAGTAAGTAGTAAAAAGATACCAAAGTTACTTTGAATTTAGGTTACCAATCTAGAAATCAGCAATTGTAAAAATATTTTTATAACCCAAGTTAATTTAAGTTTGCACTTTTGTCCTTGACAACAGACCAAGTAGCCTTAGTGGGTACCACCTTCAAAACAGCAGCTATCAGTGCCTTATTATTTGTCCAACAGTCCCAAAAGTACAACGACTGTTCCCTTTACACAAAGCAGCAATGTAGCCTTGGTCAGAATCAGAATTTTTAGCATTGATTAGGAATGGGACAATATAGGATTTTATTGCACATCTGGATAAAAAACGCTATGAATAACTGTAAATATAGTCACTAGTGAATTGGAAAGACGTCTAGCTCACTATCATAGTAGAAAAGTGAAAAATAGACAAACATTTGTATGATCTGGGTGATTCTAACTCAAGTGATTCAAGTGACTCTTAAATTCAGATCATTTTCTGGAGATCAACTCGGAAGTCCGAGGGTCGAGTTTAGCACCTCTACAGCTTGTGCAATTGATGTCATTGATGTGTGACATTTGCATTACAGATTAAACCATTGACCGGTACACGCTGGCAAATTGTGTACTGAGGAAGACACCATTCCCCTGCTTAATGACACTCCATCCCCCGCATCAGCTACAACCACAAGTATATTTAAAACCTGTGGGAAACCCTGGAGACCGTATGATTGTTTTTCACAAAAAAAAAAGGTTTTGTCTTAACTAGATATTAAGTGATTCCAGAATGTTTTAGTGGCATTTTACGCGCATTTTGATGATTATCTGAATAATATTGTGAATCACAGTAATTTTGGCCAGTATAATCGTAGTATGAAATGTTCATATCTTCCCATGCACTGAATGAGTTTGTTAAATCTAACAAATGTTAGATTTATTCATAATACATGGATGTCAGCTTACTGCTCTTGTATTATAGATAAATAACCAAAAAGTAAGACAGAGATGTTCTTCTCAAATTAATTTGAGCTAAATAAAAACGGGAATGCGTTTGATGTTATTGGTATATGTGTGCCTGAACTCAAGAGTATGAGATTAACGAGAAAGGCCCTTGTGTGTTTGTGTAGGTGTGTAAAGATATTGTGTCCAACAGCACAGTCTGCTGGACCCATAACACCCGGTCAGAAACATACTTGTGTTGTGGCTACAGGGAGGAAGCCACAGCACTGTCTGATCGTATCGAGTTACACTGCCTATTATAATAAAGGAATACAAAAAGACAGTATGTTTTGTAACTACCAGGAGTTTTACACAAAATTATGAGAAGCAGATGTGTTACTAGATATACTGAGAAATACGAGTTTAACTGTGGTTTTGCTCAGTTTGGATTCCTATTTTTATATATTCACATTGATGCCTATGCTTTACTTGTTGCTCTGGGAAATATTTTCCTGTAGATTTTGGAAGTTCTTTGCGTTCTTCCACAATTGTTATCATAGTGTTAATGGGGTTCACGTGAGAGCAAATTTTTGATCTTGTTTGACCGTGTGTGTGACTGTGAACGGCAGGAGTCTTACTTTGTCTTAGGTCAAACCCGGGGGGCTGCGTGAGGCCATCTATGATGAGTTTGAGGGTATCTGGTGTGGTGTCCACTATCCTGGCCAGTTCCTCGACACTGCTGGTCCTAACCTTGCTGTCCACACACTGTTGCAGGCCTGCACTCCCGATCTGGTCTGCACTCCCATCCACGAGGGACAGAAACCTAGACAGGAGCGAAGTTTGTTAACTTTAGCACAGAGTGTAACTACAACAATGACAAAAAATAATCAAAATTATATATATATTTATATGTATAGTTGGGTATAGTATGCTCCACCTCCCTTGCAGACTGAGGGAGAGAAATGGGCCTATGAGGGATGGAGTAAAAAAGCAGGAAAGAGGAAGGGATGGGAGGAGGGGAGGAGTGATCACAGACTGGGAAGAATGATTAGGCAAAGAAAAGTTTAACTGTCAAAAAGAAGAGAAACAAAAGATGAGAAAAGCAAAGACGTTGGAAGCAAGGAGCGAAAAGCTAAGCTAATGCAGGTAAAGTGAAATGGAGTGGGGGGAAAAGAGGGAGGGCAGTAGAGGTGTGGGAGTAATTACACACAACTTCCTGAGAAGACGAGGTTCTGTTCTAAAAGCACACACAAGCACAAATGCACATTTATTTTACCCCCTATTAAATCAGGTAAATCCGCAGTGGGCTGTAAACACCCTGACACCTTGTCTCATGAAACTGCCTCCACTTTGCTAAGGTTGGACTGTTTGTCCATCTGTTCAGCGCCTGGAAAAATCTCCTTCTATCACTTTATTCTAGCAGGATGTCCCACCTCCAAAGTGTCTAGACAGTCACTCAGGTTGCACCATTTAAAACTCACTGAGCCTGAGATTTAAATCCAAACTAATTAGCAAGTCCACATTCTAAACCGACTTAGTAACAAACTGGCAGGAGATCCAGAGTTGCCAATAGGGGTTATGGAAAAATGTATAAAGTGTGTGTCTTTGTAAGTGTTGTGTGTACTGTACACATTATTTACAGTAGGCACTTTTCACAGCTGGTGATAGATGTGAATGCGTTTGCCTCTATGCAAGTGTTCATGTGAGGACCAGCTGGGCAGCGTCCATGATGTATGTCGGTCAGTGGCAGCCTGACGCCTAACAGACTCCGCAGCTGTCCCCCCCCCCCCCCTTCCCCCTCCCATGATGGACAGAACAGGTGGACACACATAATAGAACACATACACACAAAGTTGATTCATACACAATGTTGTTGAGAAATGCTCATTTGGCAGTAGCAGAGACAGTGCGGATGTAACGGGACACGGCTTGTGTACAAACTATGTAGGAGACAGCTGTGAGCGCAGAGGCCCCTGCCAGCTAAGTCGCCGTCTACCATCCAAAAGAGGGAGACAAGCGGAATCAATCCCTCAACACCATCGGGCCAGATCAGTACAAAATAGTAGCGGAGTATGTGCCAGAAATGGCTTAGTGGTGAGGAAACTGCACCTTTGGACCGAAATGGATGCCTGTCTCACACTAGGATCTTGTCTCCTGCGTCTCACCAGGCTGCTTGACTTTCCAACCATGTATCCCTTTACAGGAAAAGAAATACTTGCGTCTTGGTGGCCTAGTGGTCTAAGATGTTTACACCACAGGCCCCATGGTTTGAATCTGACTGCAGGTCATCTCTCTTACTCACAATATTTCCTGCCTTTCTCTCCAGTGCCAACTTTTTCAAAAAATGCCTCCCCCCAAAATCACCACCTCTACAGAATAGGAGAAGATTGGGTTCAAATGCCGCACACAAGGAGATATTTCCCCCCCTAATAAAGTGTAATAAGTATATGTCTCAATTTCTATTTAATAATTCCTTACAGACATTCATAGATAAATGTACTCTACTCTTACTGGAACTTTACAAAAAGTTGTTTAAGCCACTAGGATTTCAATCAACTCAAAATACTGTGCTTTTGTATTCATGTACACTGAGGCCACACAACACTGTTCTCAACAGACACTCGCTTACAGCAGAACCTCCAACCATTCAAACATCAGAATTCTAAACTTATGAGTACGCAGATTCAAGACAGGTGCAAAAATTTGGTCAGTTTCCAGACCAAAATTAGGGGCATCCCTTTAATCTCTGAGTTAAAAAAACATTCAAGATGAAATGATAGAGGGAGAGGAGAGTTTAAATAAGAGCAGCCTTTATTCTGGCGTGATACCTTACAGTGGTTTTGGTGGGTGGTGGGTTCTACCTTCAGGTGTGTGTGTGTGTGTGTGTGTGTGTGTGTGTGTGTGTGTGTGTGTGTGTGTGGCCCATCTCATTTTTCCAAGGGTGTATGTTAGTATTTAAGGGGTACCAGGAGTCCAGAGGCCTCCACCACTGTTGGGTTCATACTCATAATTACTACCAATGTGTGTGTGTGTGTGTGTGTGTGTGTGTGTGTGTGTGTGTGTGTGTGTGTGTGTGTGTGTGTGTGTGTAGACACACGTGTGAATGTGGGGTTGGGTGGGCTAGGATATAGATTTTATCCAGGCCCACAGCAAGAACCCACTCTGTCTTGTATTATAGAAATATTGGGCCCCGACTGTTAAATATCAAAGAACTACTCACCATAGAGTGGACCTCATCTATCTCGTATCACAGTAATAATAAATATTCCATGGAAAGGAGTCGACTATCTAACAATGATATGCTTCATTGGCATTTTGATGTGCTGAATATTAGCATTCTTTATAGAAAAGGTGTATATCAATATTTGCTTCTACAAAGATATAAGCCACTATTAGCCACTATCGGTGTGTGTGTGTGTGTGTGTGTGTGTGTGTGTGTGTGTGTGTGTGTGTGTTGTATATGGTTTCACAAAGGGGGTGATGTAGGGGCTGTGAGCAGTAATGGAGGATCCAGTTTCACTAATGTGATGAACATGTTATTCCATTTACACCATCAAGACATATGCAGACACACAAACAGCATTCCTCCACTATCCTCCCACCATACCTCCTACTTCCAAGGGTTGAAGGTGAGGATGTGAGACGAGCAGTGAGGCATCCAATGCTCTACACAGCTTTATTTGTCATTGAGAAGGTTATAATTTGCCTCACCCAGTAGGCCAATTAGTGATTATAAAGGAGAGCATTTTCCAGAGAATTCTAAAAACTAAACTTTCAAAATAAAAGCTGAATCTACAAAAAAAAATATTTGCTTGCATGACAAAAAAAACAACAACAATCAATCACTACTGTAACATTGAGGGGCTTATGTGAAGAGGCGGCTGAATCAAGTTCAACTACTCACTCATTGTCTATTTTGCAGAGGCGTGACATCAGATTTAAAGTTCAGTGGAAGATGATTATGTTCCATTGTATCAAAACAACACTGGGCTGTCAAAATTCCAAGGAAGAGCTAGTGCCAACATGCGTGGCTTTTCCTGTGCCATCATCAGACTTCAACGTCGTTAGGATTTAAAGAAGGATGTCACATGCCGTAAAACCACAAGCCAAGCTTTGGGATGTTCCAAAAACAATTGATTCTCAAATTCTGTGAAATTGAGGCCTTTACAAATGATGTGCGCAAGCAGGTGAGAAATTAAATTGTATTGAATTGAGTAAATTGCGAGACATGGATTTTGAAATAGTCATAACAAAGAGTGCAACATTTGCCAATTTGCAGGGTTAAGAAGTCTGAACAGAAGGAAAAAAAGAAAAGCAGAGAATGATAAGTAGACTGGTGAGAAGCCAGAGAATAGATGAAAGAGAAAACAGAAAAGGGGCATGAGAAGAGAAATTTGCAAGACGTGATGTGATTCCCACGCACGCACGAACGCACGCACGCACACACGGCTCTCTATTAGTGACTCTTTTTAGATAAGTGGAGATGAAGTCCCAGAGGCTCACCTGCAGTTACAGCTACCGCCAAAGAGGCCGCTAGAAGAAACGCATCTCAAATCTCACGGAGTACAAATTTAAGAGTTTTTAAAAGAAGAAAAAACATCCATCCATCCATCCGTGCAGCCCAAAGAAAAGACATGTTTAAACAAAAGATTTTTTTTCAGATTCAGATTAACCAGCAGATAAACCAATAATTCCAGCCCAGAATGATTTAGAGAATTACAATTTAAACACATACAATCATGACAACAACTACAACACAAAAACACACACAAACACATTCTGCCAGGTGTGGGCAATGATGACAGGTGTTTAAGAGGGCAGCAGTATTCAGGCACCTTACTGAGTTGTGATAACAAACACCACAGAGAAAGAAAGACAGACGGTGAAACAGAGAGCGAGCAGAATGGATGGATATAAGTATGTATGGATGTATGTGTGGAAGAGGTGTGAACGTGTACTGTATGTGTGAGAGGACCAATAAAAAGTGAGAACAGAATAAAGGGTGAATTATAATAGAATGGGTTGCTTATTTGTCTTTTTAAACATCTAAGCCCAAACAGCTGTTTGATATATTGTATGATAGTAGATGTTGAATGCACAGACACATACACCGCAACAACATACATAGACACTTAGCTGAAGTACAAAAAGATAAGCAAAAAAACAGTTTCATACAAGAGGCACAGATCAATCTTCTTCACACATGTGTGCATAGAGATGCATCTACCCACACACATGCACAGAGGCCATTAAAGGCACATCAACATGAGGGGAGCGACGCTTAGAGCCACTAGTGTCAGAACTTATGTAGACTAAACACAGTTGAGTGACTACAGCTGTAAAACAGCCGGCCCTCCCTCCTTCGCACACACCCATCTCACACACACACACACACACACACACACACACACACACACACACACACACACACACACACACACACACACACACACACACACACACACACACACACACACACACACACACACACACACACACACACACACACACACAATCAGAATACTCCACCACTACAACCAGCACATGAGACTGTCAAAATCAACTCCATTATAGGCGGG
>NC_139925.1:15579041-15621541 GCF_963514095.1 Eutrigla gurnardus
ATACAGTTTTAAAGGTATTCCGTGGTTTTGCATTACAAAAAACTTAAAACAGTAATGCAATCTTAAATCCTAACTCTGAAAACTACATATTTGAAATACAATTTATTGCCAAACGGAAAAAATACTGTACAGTTTGGCAGAGCTGAGCTGGCCAATAACTTTATTCAACGTGTATTTTTCACAATACAACCTCACCAATGTATCATAAATGTCCCCATCTGCACATGTTTTGAAAAAGCTGGCCTTCAGAAATCTGAGCCAAGCATTGATGCCAAAGATACATTTCAATATGACTATTAGCTGGCCTGCTCAACAACCATACAATGCTATTATTTCATAAACTGCTCATTGTACAGAAGCTCAAAGCCCTGTGTTATGGCTTAGTAACAAAAGATTGCTAGTCATTGACTCATCCTGTAGATCAAAATGTGTTGTCATGCATGCAAATAAACACGAAATCCAATCATAAACAGGCACCATGAACACATTCATGCAATAAAGCAAGACGTCTTTTTAGAGGCTGCATTCGCTCAGAAAAACTCAGATGACTATAGATTTAGAGTGTGTCTCTGGCACCATGCAGCAGAGGTTTAATGTGCCAGAGCTGTAGAGGAAGAGAGCAGCTGTTACAGAAAAGTTCTGCTCTATTAAACAAACATACAGGCAATCCACAATCCAATGTGTGTGTGTCCTGATAACAGAGGCCCTCATGGTGCTCTACTCAGTTTACAGTGGCACTTAATGCACAAATGGAGCATGTCGTCCATCTTTCTATCTACATCTCATTCAGCGTGTCTTTCATCTCACCTAGAGGTTAACTGGCTAAAGGGCTAACAGATCAAAACTTATCATCATCTTAGCCATGAAGTGTTTGAACTTCCTCTCTGATGTTTTATTCCCTGTTACTTTTCTCCTATTTCCTTTTCTATCCCAGTTTCCTCTTTAACTATTGTATTCTGAACTGTAAACAAACAACAATCATATGTAACGCCAATCTTTACTTGAGGACACAAGCAAATCTTGCTACCATATGTACCCATACAAACTTATATTCCATGCACCGCATAGATACGCTACCATCCATTTTTTAAAAGCCACCTCCATTCCGCAATTTTTGGTCCCAAGGCCCGGACCCCCAAACCTCAAAACCATCTAGAGCCGACCGGGTTCCCTAAAGTATGTGTGAAGGTCAAGTTTGGATTGGCCGGAAACTAGCTGAAGCCAGCCAACCAAAACGCAGGAACAAAGTGCTTCTGTCTGCACCTTGAGTACTTAAATGCTGCTGAGTTACCACGTGTCAATCAGAGAGTGATAGAGGAAAAAGAGAGTGGTGAGAAATACAGAGCAGGAGAGAAAGACAGTAAAACAAAATAAGCTTCTCGGAGTTATTTCACTGAGAACTGAAAAACATAATGTACCTTTCTCTGATAAAGAAACACAAATGCTTTGTAACACCAGGCATATATAAATCTAACTCCAATATTAGAAATCTAGGAAAAAGAGAGGCAAAGCAGCTGCTGAGTTACGGTGTTGACTGACAATGATGGTGGAGGTCTTCGACTGTCAGCAGACTGACATACCGTTTGAGGCCACTAAAAGGTTGGCAACTGGAGCCATGCTGGAGCCAGAATGACTACAAGTACCGAGAGCCTGAGGGCAATAACTGATAGAAGGATAACAGCGGATTAAAAACTATAGAATCTAATTGCATTAGGCCTTCCATCTTTGCATTCAGCCCGGGACATGAAAAACATCTTCCCCTGCCTTGTAAATTATGCTTATTTTCATATTTCCATTCTTTTCACATGGAGGGCCATCAACTAACGAGATAACCTGCCAACCGCCAGGTTGTTTGTTACACAGAAGCAGTCATTGGAAACTGTCTGGACACAGGCAGGCACTTTCAAAGAAATACCTGGCAGGTGATTGGATGAACAATCTATCAATCAAATTCCTTCAAAAGTGAAAAGGTGTCATTTTTGCTCTTCTTCTTTTTTGTTTAGAACAAAAGTAGGACCAAAAGTTAGCCCCAGCAAAGCAGAGAGATCACAGAGGTGGAGATAGAAAGGGGTACCCTGTGAACCCTAAAACCCATATGTAGCTCCAGATATTTCTGTAGATGGGGCAGCTTTAATGAGAAGATTTCAAAGCTAAACGTCTGTGACTCCAAAAAGAAAAACAGAATTATTAGTATTAGGAGTAACAGCATGTGCGTGACAATGCTGTGAAACTGCTACTCCACATCCATCGCTATCCGATAATTATGGACTATGTACAAACTAACACAGTGCCTGAGGTTGTCTATAGGTCATGCGTTTCTAACTGACAGCTTCTTTAAAGCCTCTGAGAACTCCTTCTTGAACACACTGCATACTATACCGGCACGTAGGCTTGGCTAAGAGTCTGTGCATGTGCATGGGTGAATAGGTGCATAGTTAAACTGCTAAATGCCAGTCGTAAATCAGCAGCTGAAAGCGATATGACAGCATGAGGATGGCTTTATGGTTTTCCCAACACCTTACCTGAGGGATTACAAAACAGAGCATGAGAAAATCTAAACAGGAGACGTTTCCGGACAGGTATGTAACTTTCCCAGTGGTGTCGGCTCAGATAAGCCGTTTTCAGGTCATCATTCTCAACACCCAAAAACACATTTTTACTTCTGGTGGTTCTGGTTTTGAGAAGCCATGGATCGATTGTTGCAGTTGCAGTCTCAGAGAGAGAGAGAGTGAAGAAATTATGGCATGAAAAGAAGGAAGAGGGTGGGAAGTCACTGGGACAACAGTGGGAAATTTCAGCTAAAGGATTGAAAATGGAGTGATAGAAGGAGAACAGTTGAAAGAGGTGAGGAGAAGAGTGACAGTTTATTTAATATCCGGCTGGCAGGCAATGTTTTCTTACACAGCAGTGTGTTTCTCTGTGTGTATTTTCCAGTAGCAGTTAGTTTCACAGCCCTGGGGATTAACCGGCTGTCAACAGACCATAGCAACATGTAGAGCTGATTGACAGATGGATGAGCTGTCCAAAGGCCACACCCACCAAGTGTCTCATTAAACACAGGAGCCGTTTAGTAAATTGAATTGTATAACCACAAATATATAGATAGAAACACAAAATACAATCTGGCAAACTCCAAAAAAAAACCTGTCTGCCAGAGGTGCTGTACTGAAAACAGTGTTTCCACACCAATAGTTACATCCAATCTGATTTTAATGGGCCTCACTTTTTTAGCCCTCAGCTCATTTCCTCCTTTCTCTCAGAGCTGTCACTCACTAGGTCAGCGGAGGGAGAGAGAAAGAATGAGCATGCTGTGCCAGGTGTCTAGAGTTACATCTGCCCTTATGCTTTTTGGGTCTAATGGCAATAAACTTTCAGAAAGCTCAAAATGCCATGAATCACACAAAAGAACTTGCTAGAAAACTCGCATATGCAAGAGTGCACTTTTCATGCTCCCACATACATGCACACATAGAAGCACATACTTACACTTACGATAGTGATAGTGTGAGTGTGTGCGAGTGTGTGCGTGCTGACACACAAGTCAAAGTGATGTCCAATCTCATATCTGTCAGCACCCAGAGTTTATTTACCCGGTTATATTATCATTTGTTGACCTAGTCGCATGATCTGAGAGCTGGAGGTGCAGAACCCCAGGCACCCCAGAGAGCCTCGTCAGGACGTGATGAGAGACACGGGCCTGAGACCCAACACACTCAGCCACACATATATAAGAACTTGCGCAATACAACCTTCTGCTTTCTCTTTAGAATCTCCCTTTTTCCACACACACCCTTAAATCTCCTCATCATTCCTCATATTTTGGACACCCTCTGCTGTCTGTGTTAAGCCCCTTCCTTCGCTTCTCACTTAAAGTTGTTGTCAATTGGAATTCTTCCCTTACACTGTTTGGTACTTTAGTTGCCAACACTTTAATCAATTCTGTCAGCCAACACCAACATATGACAATACTTTTCCGTGCTCAGCGAAAGATTGTCAGCGACATTTTGACATTAAGGAAAGTATAAATAAAACCTCACCCAGATCATCGCCTGGCTGCAGATTATGCTGCACATAAAGGGCTTAGTGTACAGGTGCAGCCTCTCAGTAATTGAATAAAACAATCAATTGACAATCAAAAATTTGGATATATAATTGTTTGGCTTATTTTTGTTAGCAAGTAGCAACAAACATTCTGATTCCAGCCTCTGAAATCTGAGGATTTGCTGATTTTCTCAGTTTCAGATCATCATCGAGCATTTTACTGTTTGACATTTCACAAATGAAATGTATGAAAAATAAACAACAGATTAATCATTAATGAAAATTATCATTTGGTGCAGCCCTCGACTCAGCCTAGATCAACTCCGGCTTTCACATTTCTATCAGCAAAACAGTAAAATCATGCTGCTAAAGAAACACTGTTCACTTCCTGATCAAACTCTTGTCTTTTCAATAAAAGACCAAATTTGTGAGATGTGTGTGGTTTGGATGCTCTGACCAATGCATAACTATTGGTTGCCAAGCATATTGCTGCCAATTTGACCTTATTCTGCCCCATCTTCCTCTTCTACTACGTCTCCTTCATTTTCCTTTGTGTTATGTTCCTATTTCCATTCTCTCATAGCCTTTTTTCCACACAACCTACCATATATGGAGAACAATATTGCATTAATAGCTGGCGTAAATAGTAGGCAACTGACCTAATGCACACTGAACAAAGTCAACATTGAGCTAACTGTTGTTTCATCTGCACACACATACTGGACAAGGAGCAGGAATCACACAAGCAAACATACGTCATGCCTGATCTCCACTAATTGAATTAGCTGTCACCCTTAGCATCATCTGTTGACACAAGACTGGCCAAGTTTATCTACTTTCCTGCTTGCCTCTCTTCTCTCAATCTGTTTTAAGTTTTACTCATTTGTTTTGTCACATCTTCAACCACTCACTCACATTCCCTTTATGCCTTCAGTCCAAAGTTTTGCTTTCTATTTTTTGCCTGAAATACAAAAGTATTGCTGTAGAAAGCAGTGGCAATGCCCTCGGCTATAATCACAGGAACACAAGTCCCGTTGTTACTGTAGTCAATCTATGTGTGTCCTCCTTTCCTACAGTCGGGGCACAATACACATCCACGCACATGCACACAGTTCAACTCACAGCAGATGTTCCACTGCTCAGGGACAAGAAGCTCTCACCCATAATGAGCATCTCAAGAGAGAGACAAAAAAAAAAACGCTTACCTGGTATGTTCCAATGCCAATGTGTTTAGGATCAATCTTCACAAGCTCAGCAAGTGGATCTTGGACACGTCTTCCAATGGACACTATACACAGACACACACACAGACACACACACACACACACACACACACACACACACACACACACACACACAAAACAAACATGTGATTTAGTGTCTCATGAAGAGTATTTTTTTTCATGAGCTTGCTATCTGTTATTGAATATGCAAATCCATATTGTTCAAAATGACTGAATATGCAAATGATCTGCATATTACATTGCTGGCCTGAGGGCAGGCCATGCCTAATTACTTTCAAACGGAGTCTTTGCATCTGTCATTTAACGTCCTGATAGATGCTGAGCTGTGGACCTTTAAAAAACTCTACCTTAACCGTGGGGAGTGGCTTACACAGCCAAATGTAGCACACAAATAAACACATGCACGCAGTCCATATCAAACCAAAGTAGGGGTTGCTTTTAATGATGGAGTCTGTAAGGCCCTCAACCCGCTGCTGCACATGAGGCAAAATGTCTTTTCTACAATTATCTGGCAGGACTCAGTGACAAGGAGGAAAAATTACAAACAACCTAACTCACATACACACACATGACATCACCCCCCCCCCCCCCCCCCCCCCCCCCCCCCATTCACACAGGCACAGAGAGAATGAGAGAATAACACAACCAAACAACTGTTCCTATGTTTAAAAAAGAAAAAGATCTGTTTGTCATTCTTATTATGATTCACAAAGTTGTCAGTTATATACCTGAGAAAACATTAATGCACTTCATAAACTCGAACCAATTTCATTAATGGTTAGAGTTCTATCAAGAAATATACTGTAGATTGACCCAAAACTTAATGGACTGAATGAATGAAAAATGTATGATGTATGATGTACGGTAAATTGCAGGAAACAGTTTGTCTCCTTTCCGGTCCTTCCTGTGCTGCATGCTGCCACTGTTCTCTATGTGTGCATTATGTGTATGTTGAGGCATGTCACCCTTAGATCTTTGAGGCGGAACGGACCGACAAAGAGAAAAAGAAGGATGGGATGTAAAAGAGGGAGTATGTCTGGAATCAATGGCTCTCCTCTCCGCTCTCTCTGGCTGCGGTATGAGGCTGCTGCCTGAGATAATATTTAGACAGGGATGGAGTTTCAACCCCGGCCTTGTGCAGTGCACCACCAAAACTCTAAAACGCTTTCCATCTATTCTGTTACTGGCTCTCAATTAAATTCAATGGGGCAAGTTTCAAGAACAATGTTTCCAAAGCATCAAAATATAATATGTCCAAATATTTGGACAGTTCACAATAACATGAATATAAACATTAACACAACAATAAAATTGACATGTAATAATTATATATATATTCAGTATGTCCTCTCTCTCTCTCTCTCTCTCCTCTCTCTCTCTCTCTCTCTCTCTCGTCTCTCTCTCTCTCTCCTCTCTCTCTCTCTCTCTCTCTCTCTCTCTCTCTCTCTCTCTCTCTCGGGGGCAGTGGTGAAGTGGAGATGCAGCATGGACTGCCTGTCCCACTGCCACAAGCAATGAAAGAATCCTTATTCTCAATTTATTTTACCTTGTGGCCACTCTCGACTAAACTTTCACTCCGTTTAAGATCAGAGAGAAGAGGAGCAACCAAAATAAGCTCATATAAACAGATGGTTGAAATGTTGCCTACCACCACTAGATGTCCCTAGATCTCACAGCAATAGTGAGGACATATGGAAGGTGACTATAACTCATAATTCCTTATATACTCTGTTACATGGCCACTCATATAGACAGAGGAAGAAACACAAATACCCATCAAAAGTAAAAATAGACAGACACAAACATGCTGTCGCCACATCCAACACTGTAACCATCGTATCTTGGCACAGCATCCGCTCTTTTCATAGCCATCGAAAGTCAAATGCTGTAGATTTCTCATGGCTTTCATTAGGGGTATAAATATGGCTCTCCATAGCTCTCGGCTGCTGACCACAGGAAACTAGTGAGGAATAATCCAGCCTTGCTTGATTTATGGCTTTTATAGAGGAAGTCTGCTGGAAACATTTGTTCTCCAAAACGTATTCTGCTGCATTTCAATGATGTAGTATGTGGAGTGAGTGAGGGAGAGGTGGTAAGTGAGAGAAAGAGGAAGAGATGCAAAGGAAAGCAGGAGAGAAATGAGAGCCTAATGGCAATGCCAGAAATTCACTGATAATGTGACAATACTGCATGTTCTGTGGGTATGATTTCTGACAGAAATGTACACGTTATATACATGTAGTTTTGATTTGTTCGTGGGTAAAAAACAGTTAGTTGGCTGTTTTCAACTATAGTATTATGCTCTCATCAATATCATCACTCTGTTTTACTTGGACATCCAATTGTGCGTAGTAAAACAATAGTCCATACGTCATATGGATTCTTTGAACTCTCTCTCTCTGTCCCTGACAGTACTACAGCTGACATGTGAAGGGTCATAATCTCTAGAAATGAACATTATTCCATAACATTTGGTTACCATATAAATTCACAATTACAGTGAATTCACTTAACTGTTTATATTAGAAATTAATTTTGATTTTGATTGCTGGCATGACAAAACAAACTATCTGAATCCCCTATGAGTCGCCTTGGGCTCTGGAAAATTATGATGGGCATTTTTCTCTAACTTTTGACATTTACAGTTACAAAGAAAGTAATCAATGATTGAAATAATCGTTAGGTTCAGCCAGGTACAAGCTGTGTGGGCCGATTACAAAGCATGGCACAGCTGTTTGGCAAAATGTTTCATCACTGTCACATGAAGAAAATCAAGACTGGCTGCTTGGCGAGCGTACCTGCACTCCTAAGGTTGGGATCCATGTCTGGCATCTCTTTGACCGCCTCAGGGCTCACACTGTAGATGGATGCTCCTGCCTCATTGGTTATACTGGGGAAAGAAAGGATGGGGAAAAGCAAGAGTGAGAAAAAGAGGGATGATGGGATATATATATAGCCTGTTTGGGAGAAGGTGAGAGAGAAAGGGGTGCAAAGGGAGCCAATTAGGGGGTGAAGCGAGACATAGTGAGGAGTCATTACTGCTTGAAAGACATAATGGCAAGGCTTTTAAGGGAAATCACCACTGCTTTGCACCTTCTTTAATGCAGCTGACAACTTCTCAAACTGGCTCCTCATTTGACTGGTCAAACCTTTGTAGTCAAAGCTTGACCATCATTATGGACAATATGGTCAAAATAGCATCATTATTATTAGCCCTGCTTGAACATTAACAGCACAATTCTTTTAAATGCACTTCCTTGAGGAATGCATTGAACAGCAAGAGTGAAGAACTATATGCATCTCGATCGCATGTATGAGCCATTGGGAGTATGAATAGGAAATGTATTCAGAGATAATTTCTCCCCACTTAAAAGGTAAGGTAAGATAAGGTAAAGCTCACTTTGGGTAAGTATGGATTTGCAATCACTTATTTTTCTGTGACAATTATTTTGAGCATGACAGCCTTTACACATTGAAATGACTGACAATTTAAGTATAAGACAGCATAAGGTGCTGTTAAATTACACGGTATTGGGTCAGCAGACCTCTGCAATGCACTTGCAATGTATGTGCCACTACTGCCATCTAGAGATCGTTAAGGTGTACTTCCAAATATCCGTATCTTACAAACATTACTGTCATGAGTGAGATGGAGAATTTGTACTAAGAAAAAAACAGTGCTGTTAGTGAGGCGATTCTCATGAAAACTTTTTGACGTACAATTCTTGGTCAGAAATCAAGAAGAAGATACGCTTTAATTTATTCTTGTGTGACATTCCGATGATTTTTGATTTTTAACTGATTTTTTGTCACTCAAAATTTCCCAGTCAGATTTCTCTAACATCTGGAGGTTAAGCTTTCATATTTGAGGTCAAGAAAAAAAGACGGTTGTTTCTGTAGAATGTAACTGCCATGTAAATGTCAGTGTCACACAATACATGACATAAGATTTCAAGATAACTTAACAAAACATCCTTAGTCATATTTCAAATGACTACCCAATAAATGAGCATGCAATTATTAATTTTATTCAGCTGAAATTGAGCTAGACCTATGCCTATTTATATTGAAATTTTGAACATGTAGATCTTGACAATGAAAAAATAAACTGATTCTACATGGCAACACTGGGTTTATACCGCAACAAATTATACCATTTCCCATGTATAATGTATAATGTATTCAGTCTAAAGTAGGCCGCTTATCATCCATCACTACACAGACAGAATGGTGGTACAACAATGCCACTGATACCCGTTTTGATGCTACCGACATACAACTGAAGCTGTCACGTTGTTTAGTCCTTCTATTCTCTTGGCTGGATGGAGAGAAGGGGGATTATTGACGGAAGAAACGGGGGCTTTTTCCTCAGGGCTGACCAATAAGAGGAAGGGGTCACCATCTCACCAATGTCCACAACACAGAATGAGGCGCGCGTGTTTGCGTGTGTGTGTGTGTGTGTGTGTGTGTGTGTGTGTGTGTGTGTGTGTGTACGTGCATGCACGCACACACACACAATCCCAGAGGCCTGGACCTTGCCATAACAACCTTGCCAATTAGAAGTATCTTGTTAATGAGGAGTGGCAGAGGCCTTCTGACGGGACTCACATTTAAATGAACTTCCTCCCTCCCTCTTTTTGCCCTCTCTCTTCCATCCCCTCTATTCATCCCTTACTCCGCCTCACTGTTCTTTTTGTCATGTCCTTATCCATCGTGCTGACAGCTGACATATCGCCATGGTGACACTGCTAACGAGCACTGGCACATGACCTTCAAGGAGGTCGAAGCAGAACTGGTCATTAACCTGACACACTCCGTCAAACGCACGCACGCACTTAGAAATGCAAAGACACACACACACAGAGAGAGAGAGAGAGAGAGAGAGAGAGAGAGAGAGAGAGAGAGAGAGAGAGAGAGAATGCTGAGTAAGACAGAAAAGATAATATTAATTAAAAAATTTGAATCTTCCCAAATCTCATGCAGTGCTTTCTTTCAAGACAGTATGAAGAAAGACAAGGGTTTCAATCGTACCACATGAAAGAAAACACAGAACGTAGCACTCTCCTCCCACCCTGTCCTGATTCAGAGACAGTAGGACAATGGAGGTCAAGTGAAGGAGAGATAGCGTTTTAGCTGGTTTTGTTTGAGAACGAGACAAAATTACAAAAAAAAAAAAAAAAAGCAGGCGAGATGGGGCAAACAAAAGTTTAAAAAAGTGAAAAGATATAAGATTACGAAAACAAATAATACTAGAATATGGTGAGGACAGAAAGGGAGACCACCAGCCCCTATCATGTCCAACTTAATTAAGGCTGCCGCTGGGGCAGCTGGGTAACAGCACTGTCATGGATACAGCTCTGAGCCCTCATCACCATAGCGTCCATGGCTGTCGCCATAGTGAGGGCATCATCCTGGCAGCCAGCAGAAGGTTGTCTGCTCCCCACCTCTCTGGCCTAAGAGGATGGATGGCCGAAGTGCGCACATGCCCACGCACATGCACACACACAAAGTCAAAGATCGCCTCTTGGTGTAAAACGATGACTTGGTGGCCCTGTAGGGTTATCATTTAATCACGCTATCTTTTGCTTTCTCAATTGTATAGACACACATAAACACAGGTCTGCCTTTAGCACTGTCCCGTCCTGGGGCAAAGTCACCAACTGGCTCCTATCTGTTCCCATACTGGGCGTCTTTGAGACACACCCTTGGGCTTGACACACAAACACACATGACTGGCACCCTGCTGCCCCTAAAGAAACCTAACATTGAAAGAGATGGATACACACTTTGATACCTCATTACAGCCTTCTGGCTTACACAGCCTTAATCTAAATTAAAAACAGCTCATCAGATCAGAGAAAAAAGATGAGGGGCAATAATATCATCAACTAATTTGATACACAGGACAAAAGGTTGGAGGGAGGGGAAGGGTAACAGAACTGTAGGTCAAAAGAGAATGTAAGATTGTTTGTTTTGAATCAATGGATATATTTCAAAGTTCTTAAAGAACATGGACACAGACAATATGTGAATATGTGGCCCTAGAAGATCCTACAAAGGGTCCAAAACCATAAGCTTGTAATATAGATCTTAAGTACCGCCATCAAGTAATATACGGAATATTACGTAACCTTCCCTCATTTATCTGATAATAATACCTCTGATATCTGAAGAAGTTGCACTGATTTTTTGTTTTTTAAAGATTTCTTTATGAATGAGAGAACTAAAAGGTGTGTTAACTTAGCAATCAAATCAAACCAAGTATGCCATCAGGAGAAAAAGTAACCTGCAGTACCATGAGGGCATAGACAGGCTCAGTGGGAATTGGTTTATAGCAATCTGCCAGGTACGAAATCCTAGATGGCCTTTAAGTCAGACACGGGAGTGGATTGAGGATTGCATACATACACACACACACACACACACACACACACACACACACACACACACACACACACACACACACACACACACACACACACACACACACACACACACACACACACACACACACACACACACACACACACACACACACACACACACACACACACACACATATAGTGTACTGGCTCAATCTTACTTTTTCCACAACTCAGTTTGTGTTCAAGATACTTGAATTGGCCTAATTTTGCCTCCTTAAAAGGAGCTGTGATGTCACATATTACCAGCCCAAAATGTATTCATACAAAAACACACACACACAAAGTTTCTCTGTCCCAGCTGCTCAAACAGCTTGGGTTCATTGTTCAGTCAGCTGCAAAGCTTGACCTCAGGGAGACAAATTGAGGGACGCACCATCTCTTTCTCTCTCACTCAGACACACACACACACACACACACACAGACAGACACACACACAGACAGACACACACACAGACAGACACACACGTCGGGTCTGAAGACTATGACATTTTTCACAGAGAAAAGCGTTCAAATGGCAGGTGTCAGGAGCCGTCAGTCTCTAGCGAGGCGCTAGAAGGCAGGCACACGCACACACACATAAACTCCAACTGCCAGTGTGAGGCACGTCTGAAAAGAGCAAAGCCTCACAGACACTCATGTCAATCTGTTAGCAGGAAAGGCCTGCACTTGTGTCACGCACAGATGCATACACACCAGCACGAACACACACACACACACACACACACACAGACCCCAAATCTCAAATACACACACACAACATGTCACACAGACTCACTACACGATTGTCACATGCAGGACCATCGCAGGGAACACTGGAACCCTAGGGGAGGATAGCATGGACGGCAGGTGGAAAGGGGAAGAAGGAACGGAGGGTGACCACCAGTGAGGCCTGCTGGGACAAGAGGGGGGCTGAGGGTGATATGGACGAGGCTGGCAGATATTCACTATTCACCACCTGCGAATGCCAAAGGTCCTCAGCCTGACGCCCTTTCCCTACTCATGACAAGTACAAACATACCCTTTTCAAGAAATAATGCTTAGCCATGGTACCATCTGCCTTAAAGGACCATACCAGTGTTACGAAATGTCACTGTCCATTGACAACACCAGTCACCTCATTTACATGAACCTCTACCATGTTTTTTTAGATGTTGTGAGATAGTTTGTTTAGGTTTTGTCCATGGTCAAGAAACATTACAGAACATACCTGAAAATGTTTGTCAAGGTATAAACTACAACTGACCTCCAAGCTCAAATTTGAGTTTGAAATTCAAACAAATCTTCCATGTGTAATAACATTCGGCTCAACGATTGGCTGAAAGTTACACCTTGTGCTGGTGTGAATTCCAGGCTCGTACTGATACGAGCCGCCAGGCCATCAAATTAATTATTTTCAACTTCTCCCAGTATGTCTTCCTCATATGCATATTAGGATATGTTGTGAGTTTCTCACCAGTATCTTTTTCTCTAAATTAAATTAGGGATCTTAAACCAACGTTGCACCGCTTCCTGGTTATAAAATCAGAGTGAACCAGAGAACTTTTGGCCAATGGGATGCAGCCACGGGAACATGTGTTCCTGGAGTGTGCTTGTTCTTGAACTTGATATTACGGGCTAGCTTCACCCGGGCCAGTAACATAAACTGGAAGCAGCCAGACATTAACAACAAGTGCACCCAGAACTTGCTACTAGCTTGGGACGCAGAGGTGATTTGATATTAATGTGTGAATTTTAATTGCTTTTATTAGATTAAATAAATATTTTAGATAAAATAAACAACGCAGTGATTTTCACAAGGTTGAATTATCTAAATCCAGCGACTAATAGTCTCGGAGTGTTTTTACATACCTTTTCAACATGAATGGCAGTGAATGGGGGTTAAAAATGTAGGCTGAGCTCTACTAAAGTAAACACTGCAGACACTTATGTACACAAAATCTGTTGAAGATGGGACATCTCTGCTAATGGCAAAAAGTCAGAATTGGACTCTGTATTAAGTCAAAGACATAACCTTATATGTACCCATAGGCTCATTTTCTTCCCTTGAAATGAAGATACACCACACAGACGGGCTGAGGCCTTTCCATGCCTATAAATCCATCTGTGCCCCTACTCTTCCTTCTATCCAATCACCAAGCCTCGGATAAGGCCTGAGTGCCTGGATCTCACTCAGTCATCACTGTTCCTGCCACTGTATGTTCATCAGTCACTCAGCCTGGCCCTGGGAGCACGCCTGGTCACAGGACATGACAGGGGATACACACACAGACAGTCATAAATACAGTCTACACCACTGTCCTCCAGGTCCATCAGCTAGCCAGTAATAATGATCTCATCCCACCAGGAGTGGGCTAGAGGGCAAGACGGTCAAGGTCGAGCCCTCCAGTTTATAACACGGTTTTGT
Source organism: Eutrigla gurnardus (assembly GCF_963514095.1). Classification (NCBI taxonomy): domain Eukaryota; kingdom Metazoa; phylum Chordata; class Actinopteri; order Perciformes; family Triglidae; genus Eutrigla; species Eutrigla gurnardus. The sequence continues at coordinate 15,593,156 of NC_139925.1, forward strand.
GTCAGTGCAGGAGTACACTGTTGGCTATTTGAGTACGTTTCCTGCTGTGACTGCTTGTGTTGCTCTTGGACAACTCTAAATATGAACCAGTCAAGGAGAAAGTGATGACTACTACTAGAAAGATGGACGGCCTACTGCTCTTATCTAACCTGACCCACCGGATGGAAATGTATACAGAAACATCTGAGAAGCAGTCTTTGGAAACTGGAGAAGGCATGGACTTTCAAAAAAATTCTTGGCATGTGACTGAATAAACCATCTCTTACTGAGTTGGGAGAAGAGCAAAAGCCAGATAAACTCTCCTGTTACAACTGATGCTATTGCAGCATCTAGGCCAACCTCTTCAGGAGTCCGTTTGTTGTTATGAACAGCAGATCGTCGTCTATGTTGTCTCACTCACATCTAAGCCAGCACATGTGTCAGATGAAAGAAAGCAAAACTCAATTTCACAATTTCAATCGGTCCTTCTTTTCTCCTCATCTGTACAACTCAGTAAAGCTGAACATAGGAAGCTTTAACCATAAAGCCACAAACATAACAGTATTGCCTACATTTTTTTAAACTGTTAAAAATACACTATATTGCCAAAAGTATTCGCTCACCTGCCTCGACCCGCATATGAACTTAAGGGACATTCCATTCTTAATCCATAGGGTTTAATATGACGTCGGTCCACCCTTTGCAGCTATAACAGCTTCATCTCTTCTGGGAAGGCTTTCCAGAAGGTTTAGGAGTGTGTTTATGGGAATTTTTGACCATTCTTCCAGAAGCGTATTTGTGAGGTCACACACTGATGTTGGACAGGAAGGCCTGGCTCTCAGTCTCCACTCTAATTCATCCCAAAAGGTGTTCTATCGGGTTGAGGTCAGGACTCTGTGTAGGCCAGTCAAGTTCATCCACACCAAACTCTCTCATCCATGTCTTTATGAAGCTTGCTTTGTGCACTGGTGTACAGTCATGTTGGAACAGGAAGGGGCCGTCCTCAAACTGTTCCACAAAGTTGGGAGCATGGAATTGTCCAACATCTCTTGGTATGCTGAAGCATTCAGAGTTCCTTTCACTGGAGCTAAGGGGCCAAGCCCAGCTCCTGAAAAAACACCCCCACGCCATAATCCCCCTCCACCAAACTTTACACGTGGCCCAATGCAGTCAGACAAGTACTGTGTGATTCGTCACTCCAGATAACGAGTCTCCACTGCTCTAGAGTCCAGTGACGGCGTGCTTTACACCACTTGAGCTAATCTGAAGGCCACATGAAGTTTGGAGGTCTGTAGCGATCGACTCTGCAGAAAGTTGGCGACCTCTGCACACTATGCGCCTCACTGACCCACTGACCCCGCTCCATCATTTTACCTGGACTACCACTTCTTGGCTGAGTTGCAGACGTTCCCAATCATTTCCAGTTTGTTATAATCCCACTGACAGTTGACTATGGAATATTTAGGATTCTTGTTGCACAGGTGGCATCCTATCACAGTACCACACTGGAATTCACTGAGATCCTGAGAGCCACCCATTCTTTCAGAAATATTTGTACAAACAGTCTGCATGCCTAAGTGCCATTTGGATGGGTGAGTGAATACCTTTGGCAATATAGTGTATTTATCTTGCTCAGAAGGTAACAAGCTTTTTAAAATAATTTCATGTTGAAACTACAAAAAATAATTCCTTCACTCTAACAGATGGATAAGCTAACACTTGACAATAAGAGCAGGTTTGCTTCGTAAAGTAGTCGGAAAAAAAGGCGGGTAGTGTACCAATCGGCACCTCTCACAAAAATGTGGAGTTTCCAGCTAATATGTCACAAACTGACATCCAGCAGGAGGTCTTTAAGTTAGTGGGACACAGTTGTATGGCAAATAACCTGATGTGCTTTCAGTGGGGGCCATCTCAGGCACAGACTAACATGTCAGCTAAATCATACCTCATGCTGTATAAGGTACTGCAGGAGGCTGGTCATTTATAGAGGCAATGTTCAAGCTTAATCATGTAAGGTTACTTTGTTGTACATCTAATAGGGGGGTGAAGAGTCAAATCTGGTCATGTATTCCTCACTTAGCAAAGCCAACAGTAAAGGGAGTTAAAGTACTATTACATGGGATCGAGTTGAGTAGCTGCCACACTTCATGCTGTGTATACGGTGGTTATACTCACCCATCTGGATGAAAAAATATATGTCTTGTGTATGTGGTCTATTTTCTAGCTTTTTCTGGTGCTTTCGACAGCATCTCCATCTTTATAATAATAATAATAATAATAATATTATAGGACTTATATAGTGCGTTTTTGAGTCCTCAAAGTCACTTATCAGCTGACAGAGTGAATGATGACCATGAGATACAGTTAAAAGCTTCTGGAAAAGCTTGTAAGCCGACCTTGGTTTAGAATATACTGTGATCTTATGACACTTATATTTCACACAGGTGAAAATGATCTAATGAACAATATGACTTTTGAAGGTAACTAGAATGGCCATATCTTATATAAACAAACAAAAGGAATGAAGTGAAGTGAATATTTTTAGATTTTATATATATATACTTTTTTCACATCACTAATTTTGACTGTTTTGTGTAGGTCCATTACATGAAATCTAAACAAACAACCATTTAAATTCCACTGTAATGCAATTCCATTTTTAGGATTTTGGTATGTTGGCAGGAGAAGTTATTATGGACACATACCTTTTCTATCAGTCGAAGAAATACAACAGAACAAAATATGAAATATTGTGACTTGTGCTTGTGAAATTTGAACACCATCTGCAACACATAAAGTATCTATGGTATCAACAGACATCTGGATAAATGAACATGCACAGTCACACATTTTCCTCCACCTAAATGACACTACCTGGACACACAAAGATACTACACAATTGCTTGCTCTAGTTTGCCTGTCTTCGGAAAAGACATTATGTTTATAATGTTTTTATATTATTAAACATTATGGAGGAGGTGACTCAGTGAGTCGATGAGTCTATTCAAACAGGACTAAGGCACTGAAAACTGCATACACACAAACACACAGAAAACATACAAATAAGGATGTCCCGCAGGCTGCCATTTCTGCCTGTCATTCCAGCTGAGCACTGAGGCAGAAGGACAGAGAAGGAGAGTGAGACAGGCGGGTGGAGAGAGAAAGGGAGGGGGGTGGTGACACAATGAAGGCTCACAGGGAGACAGGAAGCAGATGGTGCAAATGAGGCTGAGGTCTTTAATGAACTACTGCAGTCAAGGCAGAGAAAGGAGAGAAGATGAGGAGATTATGTATTACCTATATAAACTAGTGTCATATAATACCTCTAACAGTAATTCTGCAAAAAAAACAAAAAAAACTCTTTCAACATGGACAATCTTATGTTAATAACTGATCCCAAATTTTAATAACTGATCCCACCACTGGATTTAAAAAAAATCAAACTGTTCTGCAGTCTGAAGACAAACTAAAAATCACTAACTATTTTCACACACACACATTTTTTAAGAATAGTTGTTTTAAAGCCAGCATACAATTGTAAGTGTGCAGCTGCTTTCAGTAGCTGAGGATGACAGAGCGCACAAAGAAAGACAAGGGAAGTCAAAGAAATGCGGATGGTAAGGTGGACGGAACGAGTCAGTGACCTTGTAAATACATTGAAGCAGACAGGACAGTGTTCAGCTCAGGAATAGTTTGTCTGTGCAGGGTTAGGTCTCTATATGTGCTGGTAGTCTTCCACCTACCAACATGACTGAGGCAGCTTACTATGCTTAGGCTGCCTCAAAGACTTTCTACAACCGTCGATTAAAGCCTGTTGGAAACTCCTTGTGTATAAGGTCAGCCGACAAGTGCTTATATATGGCAACACAAAAAGAAAATCACAACATATATCAGAAACTGGGTCAATTAATTGTACTGAGGATGGTCACAGCAAGCACAAAGACCCCTTGCTGTTTCTGATACTTCATGGCTATTTTCTGTCATTGCCATCATCTTTGTTACTGTGGTAATGAGGTTTCTCTAATGGCAGGTCAGGGTCAGCTGTAGGCCAGTCAGCAGGAGAGTAAGACCCTCATAGTTAGCAACAACAGTCACCCCTTAGAGCCAGTCATCTCTCCTTGGCATCCCATCATCATCATTATCGTCATCAATCAAGGGATATTTCGGTCAAAGTTGGAACATTAGATTGCAACATTCATCCAGATATCGTTATGGAGTCTTACATTTCAAAAAATAAACACATTACCAATTGTATGAGCAGAGCATATATGTACCACCCCTACTACATCTTTAAGAAAGCCACAGAAGCATGAGCACCTCCAAAGCTGATGTTGTACACTAAACAAAGAGAATATTTGTGTCTGCGTTCATTGTCATTTAGGATGTTGATTTATTAATCTGTAAACATCCCAAACTGATCCGAGTGAATTTTTCTTAAATGACAACCGGTAGAGTGACAGCAGGATTTTCTTTAATTCAATAATTGATTCAAAAATAATGAACTTGTGCTTATCAAATGAATGTGTCAAATAACTTATTTACTTAATACATGTGTGCTGCAGACCCACTAAAATGTGTATCACGTGTTTTGAAGAAAACCTGACAATAAATATGTTGTAATCTTTAAATAATTAATCAATTACTTACCACCAATGTGGGTAACAAAATATAAAGGAAAGGGTGTAACTGTACACACCTAAATGTAAAATTATATTTGCTTTTCCCTGCAGAAGGACACTAGTTAGAGTTGAAATTACATTTATCAACATTTTGATGAGTTCTATGGCCCTACAATGAAGCTGAAATATAATGTGTGCGGAGTAATCCCACCCAGGTATCAGCTAGATCCCACAATGTGTGTAAAATTACCTCAGAATCTTATATTACAAAAACATGTGTCAGGGAGAACCCCACCTCAGAGGTAAGACTGGGAGTATTTACTGAAAGGCCAGCGTTTGGACCTTGCAGCATACTTCAAAAGTGCTTTTATTAGATTAATCTTGAATGTCTGAAGAGGACCGATGATGGAAATGAAGACAGGGGCGAGGAGGGAGGGAAAGGGACGAGAAGGAGAGTGAAGATAGGAATAAAGAGAATGAGATGGAATAAGGAAAGAGAAGGAGGGTGGAGAAGAGGAAAGAACAGTTCTCTGTGTCTCCAGTTTAACACAGACACACATAAATTCCACGTTAACATCTATGTTTCTGAGCCTACATCAGCCTGGGTCCAAAGAAACCAAAGTGAGGCATAAAACCAGATGACTCCAGGGCGATATAATCTGGTTAACAACAACCATACTTATAGCTAGCTTCAAAATAACATCTCTCTACGGTTCCAAAGTTCATGCTCTTGCAAAAGCCTTCATTCCACAAACTCTTCTAAGGCGAAGACAGACCATTTACACATGTGTTGGATGCTGCAAAAATATAGTTAATCATATCAGGTAATATGGGACATTCAGTCAGCACCACATCACAAAGAAGTCCAACATTCTTACATGCTACAAAAAGCACAAATGCCATTAGCTCCAGTAAAAGAATGAACAACAGAGACATTATATCAAAAAAATGTCTTTCATGAAAATAATCAAGGGAAAGTTAACTTAATAAACGCCCCACTTCGACTGTTTCTACTCTTGTGAATGGACAGAAAATGGAACTTAAGAGAAAAATTGTGAGCTATTACACCCAAGATTTAACCTCTGAAGTGTGCATGTGTGTATGAACTGTATGAAGATACTGACAAAACTCACATTCACATCCAGCTCAGGATCATTCTACGCTGTGGTCCCAATGCTAACCTCAAGTCAACAAACACACATGGAACTCCGCAGAGAGAGAAGGAGACGGTGCAATGAGAGGCCAGTGGTTATTTTGCTTGGACCTAGGTTGTGATTCTGAAGTGTAGACTGGGCCTGGTTACAGACACAACGTGGACCGCATAACGGCTCTTTAATTGGACCAAAGTGAAACGAAGTCCAGATGCTTTAATAGACAATATTCGCTTAAGGACACATTCCAATCTGTCTCTCTCTCCATTTGTGTTCAGCTCTCTCACTCCCACATTTTTTCACCTCTGTACTTTAGTTTTTCACATTTCTAACACTTTTTTTTTATGGTAGACTGACCCTCGACATTGAACTTTTACAAATGATGCACATATTTCCATGAACAAGTATTCTATAAGGTTATTTGATTATATTATTGATATTTGAAGGTCTTGAAAACATTGAGTTTTGAGAAATTGAGTTTGTCAATGTGGAATATGCATTAATATTAACACATAGACCAGATAAATATCACATTATGCAATGGAAGTCAGCCGGGTTAATACATTTGCACTTATTTTGCACTTATTTCTATTCAGGGTCACAGGTAACTGGCCTGTTCTAGCAGGCAATGGATGAAAGACTTACCAGTAGGACACATCCAGGGGGTGAAAACAGTGCCTAGAGATGAGGTTTGCAATGACGGATTCAGTCTCACGACACGCTGTCCCGTTGCCAATGACAACCTTGGCACATCTAATATGGACAAGAGGAAGAGGAGAAGGACAACAAGGATTATGAAAGCCTTAATGGTAACCTTTAACATTAAACCTTAAAGTTAAAAAAAAAAATAGGTTCAGTTCTACCTCCACATTTATAACATTACATTTACTGATACAACAGAAAATAGACATGATGAGATGATTTTCTGACAGTATTCTCTTAAAGGAGTCATCACCTGGTTTTATACGTATCCAGCCCCCCTTGGATCGCTTTGGATCAATTCGTAAAACTTATTAGAAAAAAAAAAAAAAAATTTAATCTAACATTGAGCTTGTTCTGACCCTTTTTCGTACCGCGATTTTATCACGCGAGATTACGCGCGAGGTTTTGACTGGTCCGGATGTGCATTGTATAATATGTAATGAGGCGCGCGTTGATTCGCCGCAGGAAGGACAGAGCCAGGGGGGCTTGCCTGCATGCAGACTCCAAAACATAATGGCGGCGCTTCGGCGATTTCAGGTAGCGGACGGGGCGGGGTTGGGTGGTGAAAGAGGGGTGGGCTTATGCAAGTAGTCGCCACGGTGACGTCACCGAAGGCGCAGAATCAAAATCTCGTGCTTTAGGAATGCACACCCTTGTGTGCTATTCCTGTTCGGAAAAAGAGCAGAAGCGAAAAAACGGCGCCACTTTCAAACTCCAGCCTTTCAGGCAAGTTTCAACTGAGGTCAAACACAGATATGCATGTTTTAACAAGAGAAATTGCGATTTCCAGGTGATGACTCCTTTAACAGTAACTTTTTAAGCACAAGCAGCAGTACCTGTATTGGACCATAAGGTGGCGCAGTTTGTCCGCTTCTTTTTGTTGGACTTCTGAATTATGCAGGTACACAACATCAGTATGAATAATCTGACCTGAGAGCAGAAATGAAGACAGAGGGAGAGAGAATGAAATGTTGCTGATAAAGTATTATGATAACAAGAGGGGTCTCAAGCGATGTCTCTTGGCCATATACAGTCTAACGAAGCAGCAATGCCCTAAATAATGGCTATTCAACTATATTGTTCAGGGGGGCACATTTTCAGAAACTAAGGGACATTTTTCCTGACCCACTCAACCCCTTCCTCGTCTCACATATTAACCTTGTGCTATGAAAACCAAGTATGCATCAAGAATGGTATTGAGCGACATAGAAACAGAGAGTACACGTAGTAAGAGGAGAGGTAGAGATGCTGACTGAGATTACTCTGATCAGCATACATGGGAATTAATTACAATATAATAGATTTGTGTATATTTCTGACTTTCACCCTGATGGTGATGGCTAGCTTGCTGCAGCTCGGTGCTACTTCGTCTTGTCTGTCTGCGCTATACTGTTCAATCTATGATCTGGATCATAGAAGTGGAAAAGTCATCAGTTATGCATTTGTTTATCACTGCATGATTAAAAGAAGGATTATTTGTGGCAATATGTCTTTTATTTGTCATATTTTTTTCCTTCTGGCTTTAAATTTTAATTTGTTAACAGAACTGATCGTCGCGCCGTTGGCACGCGGGCCAACAGTTGAATAGGCCTGCCCTAAATATATCAAATAATTTATGAGCGCCCCACATCATTACTGTCTAAGCCTCTGCAGGAAGTCCAGCAGCTGACGGTTAGCTCCTTCCTCAGAGCAGGAGTGTAGCTCTGAATGGACAGCTTTGACTGGAAGTCATGTGAGCTAGGAAGCATCAACACGGTGACCATACCATGCTGCGCCTGACACCCAATATATACCTGTGTCTATCTGTTCTAAGTGTGTCAGCATGACTTGTGGCCACACAATCAGTCACCCAGAGGGTGGGACCTACTCTTGCGCAGTGTGAAGCCACACCCACTGAGACGCATGCTGTGACATGCCGTACAGTACTGCAGACATACAAAAACACATATGCACTCACATATAATCCACCACCAGGGAAATGCCAACTGGCATCTAGTTTCTGGCATGTACACACACGTACATGCGTGTATACACACACACACACACACACACACACACACACACACACACACACACACACACACACACACACACACACACACACACACACACACACACACACACACACACACACACACACACACACTTTTAATTTATTCTATGTAAATGTAGTTAGTTTACATAGAGTAGATAATCCTTCAATAAGGGAAACATAGCAATCTGTTTATGCTTATTGAATCCATTAAAAAAGGGCTAAAGAAAGGAACAATAATTAAGAGAAAGTAGTGGAGCCGTGAGCTGTATTCTATACTAATCCTTTTGGATCAATGCAGTGGCACAGGATACACAAAAGTAGGTGGTATACACATTCAGTACACTTTCAGTGTTCTGTACACTATGTGGTCACTTACTAGTAGGGGATAGAACTGCCAGCTTACAGCCATGTCTAAAGCCAGGGTCCACCCCCATGATGACACAGCCCCTGACTGGACACACCAACAGGCGCTGTCGGAGGTTACGCACAAACATGGCAATTGACTCCTTTTCAGCTGCACTTGTCAGCTTAGTCCTAAATAGAGAATATGCAAGAGAGAGAGAGAGAGAGAGATGGGAAGCGGCGTGGGGGGGATGTTATATTTTATATATATATTTACACACACACACACACACACACACACGGTTAATTGTATGCAAGCACCCACACACATAAAAAATACCTGTAACTCCTAGTCAGGAAAGGCAGAATAAGCCTTTTATAAGAGTCCTCTACAGCATGCTTGATGATTGCACACAACTCTTCTTTTGCAAACGTCTTCGGTTTCCACCTATGGGCCATAAATACAATATATAAAATTAAACATGTCTTCCTCTAGTCTGCAAACTGACTCCCTCTCAGGAAAAAACATGTTACACATCCCATCCCACGCACAACAAAAACACCCAATTTGAAAGAGTTTTTATTATATTTGCAAGTAACCGGAGTGTGAACATATGATGCTATATTAACAGACCATTCCTTCCAAACAAATAAAACAGTTAATGATAAATATCAGTTTCAATTTAAATTCTTTATTTATACAAATAAACTTGACCTAGGATACATGTATACAAAGCCCTGCTTCAATTTAATTGAGTGGTATCAATGGTAATCAATTTTTGAGTGGTATTCCGCATTACAACTGCAAACTTTATATGTTGATGATTAATTTTTCCTCTAACCTAAAATTCCAAAGAATATTTTATGTGGAATTAAAAAAAACATTCTTTTTTTTATTTTACTTTGAAGAGAAAATTAATTAGAAATCCATTCCAAAATGTTTTGAGATATTGCTCAACTCAATTATTTCTCAAGGTAAAATGTGTGTTTCTGACCTGATATTGATGCACCACCTAGTGAAGTCATTCTTCACCCTTTCAGGAATGTTCACTTTCACTGTCAAAATCTTCAAACTCTCCCCTCGGTTAATAGCCAGGGTCTGCACACATACACATAGACACACACGCACACAGGCACACACACACATATATCCTGTTTTATGCAATACAATACATTTAAAAACAGTGCAGATGAACACAAAGAGGAAGCTCCCGCACTAAAATGCATAAACATTTGAAAAGCAACAGTAGTTTAGTCTGTGGAAGTTTGGACATTTGAACATTTGGAGCCTGATAAGTTGGCTTATGCTATTGTAAAACAAAATATGTTTTTTTTTTAATATATTTGTTTTCAGTTGCATTTAACAACAAAGACTTTTGCTCAGCCAAAAGCATAAAATCTAAATGTCTTCATCATGCAATGTATATCGATGTATTTTTGTTTCCACATTGAATCACCATAGAACTACGAGGGGAAAGGAAGTAATTATTATAATAAAAATGTAATCTGTACAAAGGTTTGTACATATGGTTACTGTATACACAACATATATGTATAGAAAACACATGCACCCAAACCTCCACACATGAGCACAAAATCTTTCAACGGACCACAGAGTTGTGTGTAAAAGTGATGAGCCTAGGAGTATATCCTGTGGCCAGGCCTGTTGTGTTGTGTGCTGGTCCTCCCTCAGAGGAACTGTTACATGCTGTTAAGCAAACTGTAGTAAGTGTCTGACCTTTTCAGTGGGGAACCTTTAGCCCACCACAGAACAGGGCCAAGAAACAAAACGTCAATCTGGAAACCAAGCGGAAGAAGCAAGCTGACAAATGCCACCACTACGCCACCATCAGCGCTGAGACCGCAAGGCCTACCCCCACCCACACCCACACTCGTGGTGCCACAACAATTACCACTCAGCAGCACCCTCGGATGTGCTGCATCCATACACACGCACACACAAATAAAAAAATAAAAAAGATAAAACACAGCTAATGGCATGGCAGAGGCAAGAATTAAAGTAGTGAGCTTGCTTGAATTACGATGAAAGTTAAGATTTCTCTTCTGTTGGCATGTTTCTGCCCTGGGCTGCCACACTGACTGTGATTAGATTTCTCAAACAATCTCCATCAAAGTACTGAAGTTTAACATGCTGTTGTAGGAAGAAAGCAAAACACTTCTTACTGAATTCTCAAAACATCTATCCATATCAATACAAAACTGGTCTTTGCTAATTCTGTGTTCTCAGGGTTCGATGTTTGGCATTTTATGTCATGAAGAACAACACAAAAAATCTTTACATGATCACCACCATACTTTACAAGTCAATTCCAATATATCTATGAATATCATAGACAAAAATAAGAAAGAATTGCCAAAATATTTTAGAAAGACAAGAAAAAACACACTAGTGAAATGTCTCCGACCAAAAACGTATCTAACTTGTCTACAGACACAATGCTGCATTGAACATTTGCCAAAGCCCATACTTGTTGTCTCATGATAAACACATTTTAAAGCAATACAGACATGCACGGCTGCAAATCCACAATCCAAACATGTGCTTCTTGTAATTTAACTACCAAAACACTGAAAGTGATTCTTGTCTTTTGCCCGTTTGCCAAACCCCAACTGTGGTGAATGCAACTATTCCCCACCAAAATTCAAAACATTTGGCTGTCTTCACCAGCTGTGCGATTAGCATCCTTGCTTTGTTTTCCTTGGTGGCTGGCCAATGCCCTCGCTGATGATGAATAAACTAATGTCTGTCTGTACGTGACATCTCTCAGTTTCTGCCTCGGTTAGGTCACTGGTGGGAGACAGAGGGTGATCTGAGAGGAAGGATGATGTGAGACAGAGTGAAAAGCACACTGTGTGTTAGATGGGTCAGGGGTGACATGTGGCCAAGTACTGGCCAAACCCTGACGAGCCCAGACAGAATGTCTTTCCTCGATGCCCCTTCATCCTTCCACCAGCCCCCAAGGGTGGGCAGTCAGCCAAGGACCATCCTCTCTCTATCTGTCTCCTTCTCTCTCTCACCCGTTCTTTAGAGGAATACTATCAACACATCCATCCATCTGACATATCAAGTACAAACAAACAAATACACATACTGACACATAGATTCACAGCAGACTTGCACGCTTTTTGACCTGGCTGTCACACATGGGACACACTGAATAATAACAGTCGAGCAAAGCTGTCAGCAGATGGCCTTGTATTCCTAAAATAAAGTTACGGCTTCTCCGTAGGCTGCTAGTGCAAGACGGTATAAAACGAAAGGGAAAATAAGCATATAATGTTCCAGATAAACACTGTAATTATAACTGGTGAAGTATATGGAATGCAAGCTACATTTAGGGAATATTTTCTTTCGACAGTACAGTTTCCAGATAAATATTGACTCTCTAAATATCAATGAGGAAAAGTCACCGCAAGGGACCATGGCCCAGCATGACACATTGGTCTTTTACACAAACATACAGGCTACACAGGGAGAACTTTGTACTCCTTCTGTCCCGTTTACACTCTTATTCCATCCAAAAACAAACACCTCACAGCAGAGGCAGATGGCCGTTGATGGAACAACAAACTTCAGCTCAAAATGAAGGAGAGAGAGGAAAAGCAACTCAATTAGCACTTAATATACTTAGTTTAAAATGTGGCTTCAACCAATGTGTTATTTATTTCATTGTGTCAGTTGGAAAACTAATTTAATATAATTTGGGGCTTATTCTTGAAATGGAAAGTTACACAATTAATATGATGTGTAAAAAAATAATACAATATGTTACATTCTCTGGATAATTTACCTTATTTAACATTAATGATAAATCAATTATATTTTGCACAAATGGTATTTATCATCTTCTGTCAAAGCATTAACAATAAACACACAAATACAAATTGTTAGTGTATGTGGGTGACAAGTAAACTTGTTTTTCCCACCTCTCCATCAAAAGTGAGTGTTAAATTGATGAAACAGTTCCATTTATCCAAGCTCCTCTGCAGGCGAGCCCCACACTGTAGCGTTAAATTACCATTTGATCACAATGCAAATCACATTAGAAATAGCCCACTCCACATTCAACAAATCCGCTCTGGCATACTCAAGAGCATACCGGCTGCTTATAGCTATAAGGTAAACGCGTACCCTCCGAAGAAGACTTCAAATCAAATCTGACGGAATTTAATCTGAGCTAAGCATCTCAACTGGCTATGTCAAATGGCTTTAAGTCATACTGAAGACCAGAGTGTTGTATGCACTAACTTTAGAGAACGTATGAAATAGTTACATAATTCTATAAAGGCATACATGGAATAAATATTATTATAATCCATGATGCTCCAAAATAAAAATGCTAATCTCAGTCATTTTCCAAGCAAAAATGCCAACTCTTCTCAGGTTCCTGCTCCAATTTGTTTTGGATGTTGGTCAGACAAAACAAGCAATTTGTTGACATAATCTAGAACATTTTTAAACCAATCAGTCCATCAATTAATAGAAAATAATCATCAGGTTATTTGAAAATGAAAATTATTCGCAGCCAAATACTTTTCAATAGGAAGTGTTTCAATAAGACAATGAGGACTGAATGTTCATCCTTCTTTAGTCTTACTACTATAATTATAAAACACGTGTGTCGTCATATTCCCTTTTTTAAACTAAAACATTAAGGATGTCATTTCTTGACTTTATTATTTTGTCTGCCAACACTGGTTGTTATTTCCAATCTAAGGGTGAACCTGCATGTTCACCCGTAGAACCATTCTAAAATCTTTCTTTCACTCCCTTCATATAATATCCTATCCTTTTTGTTAAACATACCACCAGGGCTGGGGCTTGATAAAATGTGCTAAAGCAAACGGGCAAGTGTGTGCTCACACACATGTCTCCTGTCAAAACACATCTCCCACCTGCTCCCCCTTCCCGACAACTTGACGGCTAGAAAAGGTTCATTTTAGCCGGAATCCGACAGCTAACAGGGTCACAGCAGCCTGTGGATTAACGTTCCATGACAAAGGCGAGTCATCGAATTAAAGGGCTCTCACACACAGTGGAGGAGAAGAAAAAAGGGGAGGTGTGGAGTGGATTGGAGGGTTGAGGTTTAGTCTGAAAAAGAGGGAGGGATCCGAGCGAAACAAGAGTGACGGGAGCACCTCAACGTCGCTCAACTGTTCATCCTCTCCCTCCCGTTACCATTCCCCCCTCCCTCTCCCCATCCTTCCATCCGCCTGCAGGCCCAGCAGCAGTAGCTGTCACTACAGGAGAGCGCCTGTCAATCAAAGCCTCCTAATCCAATGGCATGTCGGCAGGGGACATGTCACATATGTTAAGAGGGAAGAATGAGGGGACTTGCAGGGTGTGCTTGAGTGTGAGGATGTGTGAGCGCATGAATGTATGTTTATGTGATTGCATGACTTTAGGGCAGAGCACGGTTGCCAGAGAGTGTGGTGTGCTAGAGAGGCAGTGGTTGATGGAAGCTGTGGTGACACATGAGGCCCGGGACCAACTCTGAGTAACCCACTAGTCACTAGAAGGACAGAGGGGGTGCAGAGGAGGCAGAGCAGGGCACAAGAGGGGTAAATATGGAGGCAGACAAGGCTAACTGCGACTGACATAGCTCACATTCAGAATCAGCACACATGAAGCAGACAGAAATGACACAAACAGATGGTGTGCATTTGTTTGCATGTGCCGATGTGTGTGTGGATCAGTCAAGGCAAAACACAGGATACAGGTGTAAATGGCCTTTAGAAGGCCTTTAGGTCCAGCGTATCTCATTTTTCAAGTGTATTAATTTCATATGCATTTATGTGGTATTGTTATTGTTTATTCGCTTATTTTTACCATAAATGTACCATTTTATTTTGAAGGATTAATGCCGGTTTTATTTTCTATAAAATCTAGCAGTAGCCAAAGGGTTGGGAAAAACATTTATGAAAAGAACGCCAGGGCTTAACCTTCAACTACACAATAGAATTGTGTAGAATTGTGTACAATAGAATTGTGTAGTGGCGTCCCAAAATTCCAACATATGCATACCAAAACACGTCTACCAAACCTGCAGGCCACTGCACTACTCCAGGAAGGAAGGCATGAAGGAAGTGATGGAAGAAGGAACTATGAACTGGTATGTCTTCTTACCTGATGGGGCTGGATGCGCTGGGTGTTGCAGGTGAAGTTAACATACAGGTGGAACTTATCAATGTCCTTGTTTTTGTTTTGTTGGGGCCCAGTTTTGTGGTGGCCTTTGAGAGAATTTGTCTGCTCTTTTTCCTTTAGTGCTGACTTGGACACAGAGGACTGGATGGTCACATAGCTGTTCTCACACCTGACACAGCAAGAGAGAAACAGAGGGAAAGAGGGCAATGTATTATTATCACTGTAACAGAAAAAAGTACTCTGGTACCGAAGTCAATGTATCATAGACTGCTATGGAAAAATAAATATGTGTGCATATGGATACGTTCTCACAATGTTTTCACGTAGGTGAGTGTCTCAGGGTCTTTGGCTATCATATCAGCCAAGATATGCTCCACACCTGTAGCCACTTCTTCCAATGATGACAAACCTGCCACATACAAAAACAGATGCATATAAATATATACACTTAGAAAATAAGACACTTGTACCCCTTTAATGAGCTCTATAATTGCAGGATAATTACAACAATGTTGAGTACTACATTTAACTTAATGTATATGTCTCACCTTCAGAGCCGGGTTTTACCCATGCCCTTAAATCCAGAGTGTGCGGTGTGTCCAAAAGTGCAGAGGCAGCGGCCTCAAGGCCAAGTGCTTTGGCTCTACGTGCTTTTGTCAACTTACTGCCTTTCTTATATGGAGAATACTACAAATAAAGACAGAAGCATAAGACTGAGGTGAGTGTTGATGAAAGTGTGGATCAATATTGCAACCAGGAATTAGATGTCCAAATCACATTTAAATGACAGATATTACTTTAGCATAAAAATGTGATTCTGACCACATGATCTAGTTCATCAGCTGATCGGCACCTCCTCAGGTTGTGTTCCAACTCAGCTGTCAATACCCCATCCTTCTTCAGGGTCTGAATCACAGACTGGGTCTTCTTGGCTAGAGAGCTGAAGCAACAAATGCCCATACACAAACATACAAAAAAGAAAAATTAAAAACAGATTGTATGTATAGTGCAAAATTATCACACAGAGACGCACAAAATAAAGTGTTACGCATGTACACAAGTAAAACAATCACAGACAATCAATACCGTTTCAGGCTTCAAAGCTTGGACACTAGCACCATCTAGTGGCCGATGTCAGATATGCTGTCTGCAAGTGAACCCAAGCCTGCTTAGCTCATATGAGAAAAGCATTACAGCCGCATATATTTAAACATTTTGTCGGAATGTGCCCTATGAATGGATTGATGAGTGCTGGTGAGAGTATGAGTGGATGATTGTTTTTTTTTTAGTTTTTTTTTTTTAGACATTTCATTTGCCTACCATAACTCCTCATATACGAGCTGGACGTCTCGGACAGCATCGGCGTCCATGTGATTAATCATCTCTTTGCGGTAGCGCACCATGAATGGCACAGTGTTCTCCTCACGAATCAGCCCAATAATATTTGCACACACCCATTGCTCCACACATGTCAGGGTGGACAGCAGCTGAGGGGAAGGGCACATGCAGATATTTAGACAGTACATGTTTATACACATATTGTAAGGAGGCTGTAAGACACTGCCCATATAACCAGCAATTATGAAATTTTCCACCAGTCACAATTTTTCACACAAAAAACAAAAAACGCTTCAATACCTCTATCAAGTCCCAGTACATATTGAGTTCATTCCCCAGAGATTCTGCTTGACCTGGTGGTAAAGCAGTTGGTTTTCCAAAACAGGCACCGCTGGTCTTCTGTTTCTTTTGACAAGGCTCATCAAATGTGAAGTCTTCCTCCTCCACTTTCTCTTTTTTTGCTGTAAGGCAAGCTAGTGATGACCCCTCGCCTGCCCATCGGTCTTCATGGTGGGCATCTGATACGATAAATGACACCCTCTACAAGACAAAAAAAGAGACAGAAAAAGAGAAAAACAACATTAAAAGATTGAATAAATAATAGAGATTAATCATGGGATATGTACATAGAAGGTAACATCAACCATACACAAAAGAGAGTTGTGTTGTTGTTATAAAGCATTGCAAAAGGAATGAAGGAAAATAACTGGATTTTTATGAACTGTCTGTTCTATATAGCACCTTTGGTGTGCACAGTTCAGGAACAAAAAGATATTCAAAGAGCAGCAATAAACCAGCATTTGGGGACTTGCTAGGGCTGTGTCTGTGTGTCAGCCCTGTGATAGATTGGAGACCTAGGATAGGATGTAGGCCTACTCTGCCTTAGCTCAAGGTCAGCCAGGATCGGCTCCGGTCTCCCTGCAACCCTGAATAGGATAAACTGTTAGGAAGGAAGGAAGGATGGAAGGATGGAAGGCCTTGAGCAAAGAAATGATTAGTCGTCTATTACTCATACGATTTGTGCACTGATCAATTTTTTGATTGAATGGACACATCTGTAAAACTGAATTTTTCCACAAAGATTCACACAGTCTTTGTTTACCAGAGGTCAAAAGGAAATAAGTTATTCTGAAAAATAGTTATATTAATAACTAATGACTAATACATTACAATCACAAACCAGAAGTGACTCAAATGGCTGTCAGTCTTACCTCCTCCTTCGTGATATTTGGCCCACTCTCTTCACGCCTCTGTCCCCCTGGACAGTCTGTTGGTCTCTCTCCTTTGTCATTTCCAGCCTTATCATCCTTTTTGCTTTCATCGTTATGTTCCATCTGTGTTACAGCCAACAATGGTGCACCAGAACCCTTCAGAACTTTAGGGGCCTGTTTTTTTTGCTGCGCTGCAGGTTTGCGTGGTGCCCTTGGTTTAGGAACTTTAGGAACTTTAGGAACTTTAGGAGCTTTAGGAACTTTAGGAGCTTTAGGAGCTTTGGGTGCTTTTGGCTCCTTTGGTTTAGCAGTTCTCTTGGCAACTGCTTTCTTCTCCCCCGCTGCTGCAGGGGCTTTAGCCACCTTGCTAGGAGCTTTTGGTTTTGGCTCTGGTGGCCTCCATTCGTCGCTATCCTCATCACTCATCACTACATGGGAAAGGGATCTGGTAAAGAAGGGGTGAAATTAATTATCATCAGATTCCAATACAATAACAGGATTTAGCTTATTTCAGCTACGTTTTGAATGTTGGGAATAGTTCTTTCCTCCAATATCATAATATAATCTAATGTGTCTAATGGATTATTCTTATTTGCATAGTCTAATAATATGGGTATGTTTAGCAATATAAAGTGTTAACCCCAAGACGCTGCAACAACAAAAATGGCTTGCCAGTGCAGAAAATGCTTATAAATCACTTACACGTCGGACTCCATATCGCTGTACTCTACAACTTTGGCAGTTGTTGTTGTTCGGGGTCGTCGCATCATCTGTTAATAAAGGTTTTTTGTTAGCCAGCGTAATCATTAAATCATTTCGCTAGCTAGCTAATCTAACTAACGCTATTAATAAAACAAACACAATGTTATCCACGCTTAGGATAGATATCACTATAGTATTTCGTCAGACAGCAATGACAGTTAAACAGCAAGAATATTGTCTATGCTAACTTAAGGAGCAGCGTTGAATAAACTGAAGCAGACACGGGTTTGCAAAGGTTTGCTAGCTATCACAGTTAGTTAGGTCAACGTTAGCTGTTATTTCAAATTTGGCGCTCCGGCTGACGCTAGCAAAGTTAACTGGCGAAATGGAACAACAACATATGGCACTGTCTACCCGCACGGCAGAACGCGTCACAGACAAGTTTTACATTCATACCGTTGAAAATGCTCAAGTTGTTTGTTGGTATTCCGTTGGAAATCCTAGCTGGCGAAGCAGGATGAATGCCTGCTTCCTGCAACAGTACGGGTTCGACCAATGGCGCCGTCCAAAAGTCTTAAAGGGCAAGCATCCTCTTCGTTGGCAGCTGACAGGCACCTCTACCGCCCCCAGTGGACTGTAGGGGTAAATAGAGATACCGCAATAGATATATGGCTATTAAAAACCTTGTCACTTTGGTTTCACACTGATGATTCAAGAAGCTTTGATTATCCCAAGAGTGATTCTAAAATCCTTCAATTGCATCTATTCTATCTGAAAATTACTCTAATTACACAAGAGGGCAGGGAAACGTTGAATAACTGATACTAATAGCTACCTGAGATTGGTCTTGGTCTCAAGATCAATTTGTGAAGGTATTGGTCTTGTATAGGAATGTACTGCATTTTTATTCGGTCTGTTCTCGGTCTCAGATAAAGAGTGTTCAGGGTTTTATTTCAAGACCACAACTGTCTGGATATCACGAAACTTGCCTGTGCCTTGTCTGATTTATGTTGACAATATTACTGTAGTTGATCATAGAAAACATAGGGAAGTTCCCACACATGAAATTCACATCTGCCACGACTTTTGATTATTTTTGGAGACATATTTCATGGTACAATTATACATACACCTGTATACATACTGGAAATACAAGATGTGGATGAAGAGGAATCTTCATTTGCTTTTCTGTGTGTGTTTCATAGGAATGTGAATCTTTCAGAACAATTTGAGGAGTGCGTATGGTTTACATGTTCCACATTTCATTGGACGTGTGTTACGCAGTGTGGAACTCGCACGGGCCTGGTCTCGGTCTTGACTTGGTCTCAACATCTCAATGTCCTGGTCTTGTCTCAGTGTCAATAGACTCTGGTCATGACTTGGTTCAGGTGATCTAGATACACCACTTTGTTAGCAATTTGACTGTGATTTGTCTTTAGTTACTGTAAATGCATGTCCCCCACTGTGCTCTCACTTCCTGTAATCAGCCACTGCCGATTTCCGTGGTATCTCCATTGGATGTTACTTTTTTGTGTTCCTCCAAAGAGAAGCCAAAAAAAAATAAAAACCTAAACAGTCTTTCAAGCTATCTATATTTACAAATATTTGGGAAATGGGAAATGCTATAATTGTGGAGCAGCTACAACAAAAGCTTTATTAACCTTTATTAGATTGTTGGAGTAATTGAGTAGATTATAATCTAATGTTGTTAATGACTAACTATAGTCAGTCATTAACAACATTAACAACATGGGCACATTATTTAAATGTACATATATAAACATTTAGAATAGATTCACAGACATATAATATGAAATAATAAAGTTTTATATATAAACCGACAAGTAAGTTCAGCACAGGTACAATACATATTTACATTACAACTGTTTCATGATTGCTACGTTTCGTTATACTCTGCCTCTAGTAACAGATGACGCGTTTCGCGAGGAACCAATCATAATTCCAGTTTGAAAATAAATCCAGCCAGACTAGGTTTTGGTTGATCGGGATGTTCGTGTGGGTTTTCCCCGCCTGTTGCTTTCACTTCCCTCTGTCTCTTATCACCCTTAAAGGTAGAAAGTCACAGAAATCTGTCATTATTTGTGAAACAACTTGCGACTTGACCTGAAATACGGTATACTTCACTTACTCTTTCAGCAGCATCATATGCAGTGTGATTTACGCGCTAACGTGGGTTTGTGTTTGTGTTTTTCCAGGTGTTTGTGTGACGATGACGGACCCAGAGACCCCCAACCAGCCTCTGTTGGCAGCTCCCTCTCAGCCGGCAGTTAGTGCACAGGGGTAAGGATTATATATGGATTAGCTTTTCTATAATCAAGGGGTCCCAACACAAGGGACAAAGCGAAATGTAACATGATTACATGGATATACATTTACTAACCTGTTATTTCTTGTTGCTATACTAAATTGTTTACTAGCAACTTTGTAAAAAAGTCTGTGTGTAAATCTTTCTACTATTCAACTTTTGAATTTAAATTCCAGTGTATAATGTGTAAGGTACAAAGGTACAAACATACGTGAATTAAAATGACAAAAATATTACCAAACAACAACAATAATTTTATGATATTGGGCTTTATAAATAAAATTGACTTTGGTTGCAAATTGACTTGATTGACTCTAATTTACCAATCCGTATGAAGCTTCGTGAGTCAGTTCATTTATTTTCATATTGTACAGAAATAGATGGAAACCAATAGCTGTGTGCAAAGCAAGGACATAAAACAACTCATAGACTACAGTTGTAGAAAAGCAAATCTAATGTACAAAAAATAAGGGTACAGTCCTTTACATGTGTTGTAATTCTACTAAGTCAGTATATATATATATATATATATATATATATATATATATATATATATATATATATATATATATTCATGGCGTTACTTTATTTGATACGTTTTGTTTTTATGTGTAAATACCACTTAACTTCAATATATTTACTGAACATTAAAAACTGTGCGTATCTATATTAGCATCAGATCATTAGAATAGACATTTGTTAGTTTGTTGACATTTAAAAGCATCCTCATAGAGGACACGCTGTTTAAAGTAATGGGGATTTCCAAATTGTGAGCTAAAAGAGGAAGAGGCAGAAAAAAGGCACAAATCTACCAAACTTTTTCTTAAGCGTCTGCTTGGCAACAACTGACTTCATCTCTCAGGTGGTGGTGACGTACTTCATATGGTAAATACCACAGTTTAGGTTCCTCTTCCATCGAACTACTGTGATTCTCAGCTTCTGTAATGTTCCTCATACGTTGCATCATCTACTCTCACCTTTCCTATCTCATTGTTTTTGTCTGTGTCAAGTGCATATTTAATACCTATGGCCTCTTTGTCAGTGGCAGATATTAATGATCATTTATTTTCTCTTTATTAATCAGTCATTAATTAGGAAAGACGATCCTTGTACAGTCCGTATTAAAGTTTTCTTCATGTCTCTACTCATTTTCCTACTGTCTTTCTGTCCTTCTGATTCCATTTCAACGTGGAGATGTCCAACAAGTCCCCCAAATTAAATGTTATTCTCCTATTGACTCCCCTCTTCCCTCTTGCTCTCCAGTGGCCGCTCCACCCGGGCCTATAAGGTGACAGCTTTGACCCTGTTGGCCTGCCTCCTGATTGCTGGCCAGGCGGTAATCGCCTACTTTCTCCTCAGCCAGAGGAGCGACATCAAATCTTTGCAGGACCAGAGCGACAACCTGGAGTCCGAACTGACAAAGGGAAGATCTGGTGAGGAATTCAGTTCAGATTACAATGGATATATTATGTGTATATATATATATATATATATACCGTATATATATATATATATTATATGTAGCGGTTATTAGAGTTTAGATCGGCCTTCTGTGTGTATTTTGCATCTTCTCCCTGAGTTAGCGTTCTCTCCGGGTACAAACTCATGCAGGTTAGGTAAAGTAATGACTCTAGATCACCCGTGGGCGTGAATGTGATCATCAATGGTTGTCCGTCTCGTCAACTGTCCTGATAAACCCTGCTTTTGCCCAATGCCTAATGAAATGATGAAAGAAGGGAAAATGTCCAAATGTGCAAATCCTTGGAGTGACTTGGAATGTTACTCATTGGATTAATGATTAATTAGTAGTGGTAATCTTTGGTTTGAAGTTCAAACAAGACTGGATCCAAGACTCCAAGAAGATCTTTGTTGAAGTCTAACTTTCATTTTCTCAATCAATCTGTTTGTTTTTGTCCTTTCTTAGTAGCTGCGCCCGCACGGATGCACATCCCCATGAACGTCATGCCCGCCCTGATGGACTTCTCTATGGACGAGGTACAAATACCCAGTGTTGGAAACATTCACTTTCTACATGAATAGTTCAAAGTTCATTTTAAAATGAACTAGTTCATAGTTCATAATTCAAAATTTTGAACTAAGTTCACAGTTCCAAAAATGAACTAGTTCATAGTTATTTTTTTCAATATGTTGCTGCAAGCTGTAATTTTTCAAAATTATTGCCACAGCCTTTATAGAACCACAGACAGCAATTATTTTATCAGTTTTAACACTGAAACTATGCGTCAGATCTCATCTTCATATCCGATTTTGAATCCTTATCCAACCAGGGTTTACATTAGAATAGAGGGGACAGCATTTCTCTATTGTTGCTTTAACACTTTGCTGCAGTATATTCTCAAAAACACGAGGAAAAACTTGCTGCTTGAATGGTCTTTTTTTAATGAGGAAGTATAAAAAACATGACAGCTTCAGTTCAATTTGCCGTTTCAGGTTTGCTGTTGATGTGACTGAAGTGCAGATTTTTTTTTAAAGCCAGCGGGCAAAGTTTGCACAGGAATATAAGATTGTTCCCATCCTCACCATCATTAATTACAGGACTCTCAAGTTTTTAACTTAGTTCAGAGTGAGATTTTGGCTGAAGGTTCGTGTCCACAGGCAGCGTTATTCCCACGTTTCTCATTCATTGTCTATGTAAGAAGCCGTGCAATGCCTTCGCATCGCGAGTTTCGAGAGACAGGGCGTCGCCTCCCGCAAGCTCTCTGCTGTTTTTTGTTTTGATGACGTATGCGGCGGTGCGTCACTGGCAGCTGCTGTTGCCAGATTGGGTGTTTTTTTTTCGCTACATATTAATGCCTGTTTACGGTGTGTTTTAGCCTGGTTTTTGCCTGGAAGGCTCTATACAAATCTGGCACCCTATTGAACAAAGTTAAACTGAGAGTTGCCGTTCACAGACACCAGAATGAACAGTAACGTTCTGGCAGAAATACAGTACGCTCAGTTCACGTTAGCCCAAAATATGAATGAGTTCATGAACTATCGTTCAGTGAATGCGTTCAGGCACTGCAAATACCAGATCAATATTGAAATATCCTACAATAATGCATGGTTTTGTTGTTTTTTTGTTTTTTTTACCTTGAGACATTTTGATAAGGTTCACTTATGTTTCTTTTGTAAGGCGGGACACTCAAAACAGACTTTCGGTGCTCTCAGATATCGCAAATATGCTGATACTATAATATAATACACACAGGTGCCAAGTTACAAAGGAGGAGCAGGAATATTCTTTAAATTCAATGATATAATAAATACATAAACATCCAGCTTTAATACACAAACAGTAACATTTCTGTCTTATTCCTCTTGTGCTGTTAAAAATGTGTTCTAGATATTTTTCTCATTTCTGTTGTTGTTTCACTGATTGTATTGCAGGAGGCGTCCACTGAGGTCCCAGAAAAAGAGGGTATGTTCTGTATGTATTTACTATATTCATATATGTTCATATACTGCATATATTAATTTAACTCTCCGCTGCTCCCAGCCCCTCTGCAGAGCACCATGTGCCAGCTGGAGGCAGCTGGTGTGAGGGCTGTGGCCCTCCCAGGTTTCCGCCCGGTGTGTGACGAACAAGGCCTCTACCGGGTCCAGCAGTGCTTTGAGAAGTTCTGCTGGTGTGTGAACCGCGTCGACGGGCAACAGGTCCCTGGATCCCTGAGGGAAGGAAAGGCCAGTTGCGGCGCCTTCACTGGTGAGACAAGATAACTGGTCATGAAGTCAGATTGAGAGTAGCTTTTTATGGCCATCAGACACAAAAAAAAATATATATATTTTTAGTTAATTTATGTAGTAATTTAAAAAAAAAAGGTTATCCTTTAGTAAACCATTATTGAAGCTTGATTTTTTTAAATACACTGGATTTTGTCATGAGCTCAGAAAATAATTACATTTTTAGTGCAGATCAAATCATTTTAAATTACTTATCAACATTTTATGAATTAAATACTTCATTTATTTCTAATTTCAAACTAATCACTGTTTGTATTTTGATGCAGGTTTAAATAAATCTCCTTCACATTTATATTATTAAATGAATACTTATTTGTGAACCCTGATTTAAGCTTTCTGTCCTTGTAGGGAACAAAATGTTGTCTCTGCCTAATTTCAACTGAGACTGTGGTGAGTTTGTCTGATTCTCCATGTAGGAATTCATATCATTATATCCTAGAGCAGGATATGATTTCTGTGTATGCTGCTATTTTCACTGCAGTTAAATGAAGAAGTGCTTTTTCAGACTTTCTACTGCTGCTACAACTTTGAATCAACTGTATGTTTTCATCATCTATTTTCTGTTTCTCTTTCTCTCCTCCAGAGACGAGCAGCAGTTCAACGCCAAATCATGACATCTTGATACATTTATAATCCCAATCATAATTGTTGTACTTTGTGAGCTTATGAGATTTATATACTGCTGATAAATTAACACATTATAACCATTAATCTGCTTGCCATCAACTAATCAATTGAGTGCTCATCAGCAACCGATTTATATGGACAGAGGTGACTTTTGCTATTGATGACATATAATCTTTCAGTTTTAAAATGGCTGGTAAAAGTTAAGGATTTTTAAAATAGTTATTGATTATTGGTTATTGTTTTAGACTTACATGTTGTTTTTGTAAAATTTTGTCTCGTGTCACTGACAAAAAATAACACATTTTCTATGATGGGAAGTTTATAAAATGCACTGATATTTTAAAATATAATATACTTTTAATATTCAGATCAACAATGAGGACATTTGAATGTGTTGCTAAAGGGGGATGAAATTGTAATATAAAAAAAAAAAAACATCACCACACATTTGGGCACCATCAAGAAGCAGGAATACTCCACTTTTGACACAATGGTAAACTGTATTAACCCCATTTATTTGAACAACCCAAATAAAATTCTCAAAGTAGACAGTACCGGTGTTTTTTTGTTGTTGACAGTATCACATACAAATTTCAAACTGAGTGAAACCCTGCAACGACAAGATAGTTTGATTAGCCAGTGAAATAAAGCAACATCAACTGACCCGTCATTATATTTTCCACAGCATATCAAGTGTTTAAAGCAATATATTACTTGAAAAGCAAGAGAAAACATGCAAAAACATAATGGATGGGAAATAAAGAAACTAAGAGCATGCAATACAAAGACAGCAAATACGGATTGTCAAGAGGCACAAGTTGTTTCTGTGTTCAAACATTTAGCACACGTTCAAGTCAAAATTAAAAAATCAAAGCACAGCCTCAATGTGAACTCAAATATGGCTTTTTTGTCCAGTACCTGTTACAGGACCGACTACATAATCATTGTGTGTTCATTTCAACAGCAGCGATACAGTACCTGGGATTATGTTTAAAAACATTTCCTATTTGTACATTTTCAAGTTATCCAACCAAGTGAAATATCTCCCCACCCAAATGAAAACTCAAACTCTAATGCATCTCTGCTGTCATCACATGTACTACTGTTGAGCTGATTTTCTGTGCGTTTTCAGACTAGTGTCCAGCAACAACATCATTGTTTAAGGATGTAAGATTAACATTTATCTTTACAGTTAAACTCTCTTTCTCAACAACAACAAAAATAACACCTTTCAGGATATACATCAAATCAAAACTAATCTGGCAGGGTTTTATATTTCTTAGACAAAAAACAAAAACAGTTGTTGACAAATGAACAACTTTGAATCTCTAAAATCCCCACAAGTGCAAAAGATAAACTAGTTTCCAGCATATGAAATAGGCAGCCAAACCCCACAGGAATGGCTATTGCACACATGACATGAGATGATAACATCAAGTCCAGACCAGAGTAGGCACTCTTAATAATATGTTTTTTTTAATAAAATAATTTAACACACTCTTACCTAATCCCCAAGTGCAGTTAAAACATCTTTAAACAAAAAAATCACTTTGGCGTACATTTTCATTTCATAGCAGCTGACACACTAACTGTGTGTGCAGTCTGAAGTCTGACTTTTTGAAGTGTTGTGAGGTGGAATATATAGAGAAATACTTTTAATCAAGTGCGTATTTTTGGAGTGATAGGCTCTATTTAATGAACCTATACAAAGATGAGGACTACAATTTAAAAATAAAACATTTCACAAAGTGAAAATTTGACCTGTCACCACACAACACCACAGACTTTGCTCCGACACCTGCAAATATGGAAGGTTTCTTACACTGAAGAGCACCATGAGTGTGAGGTGAGACACTTTATAGATGCTGCATCACCCTGAGCAAAAAACTCAAATTTGCAAAAGTTGCTATAATTATATTTTTCTATTTATTCATCCACATAGAATGTGAAAAGAATAACTACTGGGCGTGTTTTTGAAACGCATAGCAGTTCCTGTATGTGGCTGGAGTGGCACCTTCTGCTCGCAGAATCTCTCCTCCTCAACGTTTCTCCCTTCCTCATCATTTGGGTCCTCCTTTTAGGGACTGTATGTAGCCTTTGATGGTGTTTTCGATGTTGGGAACGACGTAACTCTGTGCTGCAAAGATTCCGGTACACGTCCCTACGGCAACACCCAGCAACGCTGAAGAGCGTAGTTTCGCAACAATGTACCCAGCCATAAAACCCTTCAGGAAAGGAGAAGCCAGCAGACTGCCTCCCTGAGGAGGAAAGGAGAGATTAGACCTGGTACAACGTAGTGTGACGAGTGGTTTTATGTTTTATAACTCTGCATGTACATATTAGTGCCTGAGTGAGCCTTACTGGTGGAACCCCAGCCTGTATCTCATCCTCCATCCGTCTCTGAATGTCTTCCAGCTGGTCCTTCAGCTCCACCAGGTCCTTGAGCTGGCCCAGAGGACCCTGCAAAACACAAAGGCAAACAAACACCAGCTTAGTGTAGGTGACATGGGTTTCCTAAAACACAGCCCACCTAAAATGGCAAAACATTATGTAACTTATGTATTATCACAATCATTGCAGCACAGGTCTCAGAACTAACTTAGTCTGCTTGGTTATTGTTGTATAGTGCGTGATGTTTTCACTAGAATGGCTGATGACTCGTTCACTATTTGGTAAGTGAAAAACTAATTAATTCACCTACACCGTGACTACAAGTAACCACCATACTGACACAATATTTTTTAACACAGCCAGCTAGGCTAACGTTAGGCGCTAGATCAGCTAATTTAGCTACAGATTAGCAGCTAGCATTCAGCTCAAAATGTATTTTATTTCAACAGCTTGTTAATGTTTGATACGTTTACGGTGTATCTGTTTAAAAAAAAACTCAATAAATCTATCGTGTGTTTATATCTTTAGCCAGTTAATCAACCAACTACTTAGCTTTTAAGTCAAAGCTAACAAAGCTAAGCTAACCAACACCAGATTCCTAAACCAGCAAACTGTTTACTTCATAAGCTTCGTGTGACTTGATGACTGCTGAATAACGCTGTAAGTTAGGCGGGTTGTTACCAATATCAAAAATATCTACGTTAAGTTAGCGTAGAAATGTGAAAACTCCGACCTTGTCATCTGCCATAGTTTCACTGCCAAAGTTGTTGATGTCCCTTCTTCTTCTCCTCTACTTCGTCTTCTTCTTCTCAGTAGGTGGCGCCATACACCCCGCGTTGAAGGTGCATGTCGCCACCTAGTGTACGGGAGTGTGTAACATCATGGCTTTAGGACGGTATCTGTTATTGCTATATTACTTGCATTTAACAATATCAAATAGCTGTTTATAATTGTCCACACTCTCGGAGGTATGTAAGCATGCTATACCTAATAACACCACACTAATCTTTCCAGCATTTACTTTATTTATTTTGTTTTGTGTTCTGTAGGCCT
>NC_139925.1:15626541-15704041 GCF_963514095.1 Eutrigla gurnardus
TTTAAAGGATCTAAAACATCAAAGTTGGAATGCTCGTATAAAACAGGAGAAAAGTATCCATACTTTTCTAAAATGGCACTAAAATATGATGATATTTGAGAGGTAATTGGTTCTGATGACTGCAATATGTGAATATTGAACCCAAGACTGGATGAGTATTAGAAGAAAAAGTAGGTATATGTGCAGTAAGCAAGTACTGGATTCAGTCTTTTGGTTTGGAGGCATATGACATGTCAATGAATTTTTTTCCAAACTAATTATTTGCTGGTTTTGGCATCCTTAATGTTGGGATTTGCTACCTCTCTGTTTTATGTCATTGTGAATTGAATATCTCTGGTTTTGGCACAAAACAAGCCATTTGAATGTATTACCTTGAGCTCTTGAGAACTATGTTAAGAATTAGTTGCAGGCCTGTATGAGAAAGTTGGCCCACCATGGAGTACATTTCTTATGTCCCATTCAAACTGTGTTGGGGAACTGCGATCCCTTATCTCTGGCTGTCTTTGTTCATTTTTGGTAATATTCAACAATCACTTTTGTTTTTCTGTTACAAAGGAGTTGTAAGTACCTTAGGAGACTCGCTGCTTGCAGGTAAACAGTATCAGCATTCTGCACAGGGTTTCTGAGTGAAGACATTTAGCACCAGGGAACGGATGGAAGAGGTGTGTGTTGAATATTTGATGTTGGAGGGGAACAGTGCCATGTCCAGAGAGCTGCTTTCTCAGCCTGTCTGCATAACCGATGAAACAGTCTGTCCCCTTTCTGCAGACCCAAACACACACACACACACACACACACACACACACACACACCAGTTATTTAGCATAAATGATCAAGGACAAATGCAAACCCTGCAGCCTCAACATTCAAATTCTTTGAGAAATGTTGCCATTAAGTCTCATTCTATCATTCTAGTCACATCTGACGGCCAGGATGACAACATCTGACTGATTAGGTTTCTCTTTTAAGTCGTGGAAAACCTCATTACCGTGGAGTGCAAGTTACTTCAACAGATTCAGCCCGGTTGGACATACATTTAAAGTCACAGCAAGAGTCCCCCTGCTGACAACAATGATAAATGGGGAGGCAGTAGGAGGAGGAAAAGATAAGAAGTTGAATAAAGTGCGTCAGACACATTGATTAACTGTTAAAACAGCTCCATCACAAGTTCAGCATCAACTTGATTCACAAAATCCTGAACTAAAGCGTCACAAAACTGTGAGTTACCTGTTGGTAATTTTTATGTTTCAACACTTTACGCCGATAGAGTTATTAGCCATCAGCTTTCCTGTTACATGAATGTATGCTGACAGCGGTTGCTTCTCTAAAACTATGTTAAGTGCATCTAAGTGCATATAATAGCATTAGGGGTCTTTGGTTAATGGCTCTATAGATACTTAGGTTTATGTTGGCGTCGCGTTCGTGGTTGCAAACGAGCTTTGCATTTGAAGTCAGTAAATGACCATTTAAGTTCCTTTTAAGGCGATGGCTGCATCCAAAGTGTGTTCACTGTGTAGTCGGCTGTCTGTATGCTCATAGTAAGTAGACGAGGCAGAAGATGATGAAATCTCCCAGGTGGCTTTTAAAGGTTGGCAGCTCAGAGTGGAGTTGGCTCCTCACGCTGATTGCTTTTTCACTTCTGTGCTGATATGTAGACCAGGTCTAACGTTGGTCAAACTGTGCGGGCCCCGAGGCTTTCTCTCCAAGAGATTTATTTGACTTTCATCTCTGAAAGCTGCGGGAGACCGACGATCATGATGTACATGGCCAAGAAGAGAGTCAAGGAGATCTGGATGTTAAACCAAAATTATTCAGCCATTATGAATCATTAGTCTTGATTATTTTCTTTGAAAAGTTCCACACCCTTTTGATTAACTTCATCCACGCCCCTGATGCTGGTTAACCATTAATATCACACTAAATGATCAACAGAAGGATCTGTCATCTATGGAATCCATTCGGGATAAGCAGTCATAACAAGGATTATATTTTTGATTTGGATAAAAAGATTAAACATTCATTGTAAAAAACATCACAAATCAATTTATGTTGCAACATCAACATATCTCACCATTTATAAAATATTCTCAATTCAATTATGAAACTTTATTATCCACACAGGGATATTTGTTTTTGGTGAAACCAGCAAGTTAAATACCTGACAAATTTGTGATGATAATCATATGTTAATATGATTAAACCAAATATTTCCACAGTCTTGCCCATCGATTTTCAACACGGCCTGTAGAAGCCATACTAACAGGATAGATACACTGTAAAAAATAGTAATCTGATGGTCATCAAGATTCACTAATAAAAACATTAGCATGATCCAATAACTGATCATTCATCTTCATTCAACTTCTCATGGTATATACTGTACTGTAAAAAGCAACACAAATAGAGCTTTAAAACAAAAGACTCACTATGTGTTATCCAGGATTTATTGGCGTCTACAGGTTCACAAAAACACGAGATTTCAACTCAGTTAGACGTTTGCTTTTGATCTTAAAGGATTTTCCCATTCAAATCCCTCACATCCCTTTCATAGTGGGCAGTTACTCAGAGCCGCATTAATGCTGCCGTATTCTGCAGCTCTGCTGTTCATCCTCATTATCTGGGGCAGACTTTGGGCTTTGTCTCTTGGCAGCAGCACACACCTGATGTTTGAGTTAAAGATGTGTTCAGTTTTGTAGATTTCTGTTTTGTCTGACGGTTCTTCAGCAGGAGGAATCCTCACGTTGAGCTCTGGGATGCAACTCTCTCAACGCTGTTGGATGGCTTTGAACTTTCACTAAGATTTGCTTATTTATTGCACCGATAAACAACGCATCGCTGTCGGTGTCGCTGGTTAATTCAGGTTGTTTTCTAATATGCATTAGACGGGATATTCTCTCTCTGTGTGTTGAATGGAGCCAGCAAAGCGCCTGCAGTGGCTGATTAAAGTTAGTCGAGCTTTTACACAACAGGCTTATTTCCCCCGCCTAGATACAAGAGTCCTTTTGCACAAAGTGGGAGAGAGAGAGTGCTACTTCTGTGAGAAGGAAATGTTGCATTCTGGGACGCCATGTAACAGCGAGTGTTTGATACCGGGTACCAATTAAGTTGATGCTTGGGGTGTTTGGCTCCCAGTTTGACAGCTTGGCTCAAGTTCAGCTAACGTTTCAGTTAACATTTTGACTGGGCGTCTGGCTTTAATGACATTTTCCTTCCCTCCCATCTATTTCATGCTAAAAATGCTTGATGCTGCCATTGTTAGACATATCAAATTGATGATTGACATATTGATTCACGGCTGAACAAAAAATCAGCAAAATCAATGACATAAATAATAACCAATTCTGCTCTTTAGTCATCTTTCGGTTAACTAACTGCCACTCACAGCCAGCAAGACATAGGCCTAATCATCTATGAATGACTGTGTTTTTTTTAAATAAGTATTTTCACCAAAATATCAAAAGTAAAAGTACTCATCATGCATTATGGCCCCTTGAGAATTATTCTTTGTCAGATAATATTAATGTCTGTTTAAGGCGGAGCTAAGCTTTGGTAACACTTTAACCCTTGCCTTTATAAGCCGTATGTAGACATTTAATAACACATGCAGTTGTAATGTTGCTTGACTTGGGACATGTCATGGGGCACGTGGACATTTAGTGAAGATTTGTCAAGAATGTGCATTGGGTCTACACCATTTATAACACTAGAGGGAGCTATCGCCTAATGTGAAATAGAAACATCTCTGCCTCACATCTGACAGTGTGTGTGCAGGTGTGTGTTATACATACAGTACCACCATAATGAACACCATCGGTCTCAACACTAACAAATTGAACGTCAAAGCAGGACCCAGGGGGTTCAATTACGCTGACTGTCAGTTTTACCATAGGCACGCTTTCATTCTCCCCTGTCTCATTTACTTTAATTGGCTGCTTTTTTAATGGGTTTCTTTACTGTCTTTAAGCTGCCCCCCCCCCAACACACACACACACACACACACACACACACACACACACACACACACACACACACACACATAACCACATGCTGACACTGATTAACTGTGAGAATCCACTGGAAGACATACCCAGGCAACCTAATCGGGCAATTAGCTGAAACTCATTAGACTCAAAGGCAAGTTATTCTAGTTTTAAAAAGTGTTTTGCCCGAGTGTGATTGTGGGGTAGTCGCTGAAATGTGAAATGCATGTCATTAAACTGTCAGTGAGACTTAAACCTGGCATAAACAACTGTGTGGTACAATCAATACATGTCTTATAAAGAAGCTCTTTTAAATGCTTGCAGCATTGAACTCCAGCATTGAAGGCTGGCTATAGGTTTTTAATATTCACTTCAGCCCTCTCACGTATCTCCATTTGCAGGAACGCGCTGTATTGAATTTCACTGGCGAACATCTCAAATCACTGCTTCTAGGCTTCGTACACTGTCACTGCTCAGACATTTTTAATAAAGAAGATGAAGCAGAGCTGCAGATTGCACGACTTGATGCCTTTATTGCAGCGTCTCTTGTTCGTGTGTGTGTGTGTGTGTGTGTGTGTGTCAAAGTGTTTGCTGACTGTGAGATGATTAATGAAAAGAGACTCATTGCTTCTGAGCAGTTGTGTCAGGGAGTTCTGATGCCAGATTGCTTCCTATCTGCAGAGTATCATTTATTTACCACAATAATTCTGATGTTTTCAATCAGAGCAAACTACTTTATGATAAATATACGTGCATTTAAGAGAGGCTCAAACCTCTTAGTTATGTGGTTTCTCTAATGAGCCTGAGAACTCCCCTTGTGACTAAGACATGCATGTTGATGAGCCAGTGAGAAGATATAAAAATCATACAGGTGTATAAATGAACTCTGTTGTGGACTTACAGCAATGGGTTGAGATTAAGGGGGCATGTGTTTGTTCACTAGATGAGAAGATCAACAGTAATGTGTCCCTAATCTAGCCCATGGGCAGCTGAGCCCTCTTCAAATCTTGATATGTACAAATACAAATTGTGCAAGAAAAGTGTGGCGAGACGGAGCGTGAAACATTCTTAGGCAACTTGTGGATCAGTCACATCATCACTCTAATTAGTCTGTATCTTGTCAAATCACCATCTGGTGCCACGTTCTGCTTATAAGAGGCAAAATAACATTGATACAAATACAACATTTCCCCAATAAATTATTGCTGCTTGGACCGCCCGCTGGCTATGAATGCCAAACGATTGCCTTTAGGGCAGAATTAAACTGAAATCCACCCTAGATCTGTGTGTGATACATGCGCCTCTATTTCATTTGTTCTTCGGGAAATATAAATGATGATATCTTTAGGACTGGAGCCATTCTAAAAGAAAGAAAGCTAGACAGTCAGAAACCACAGAAGGAAATAAACCACATTGCTCTTTATTTATAGATCTCACATTTAACAGTTCTGGAGCTTCAAAGACGTGGTGAATATTGCACAGAAATATCCAAATAGAGTACCATTGGTATTTGAAGGGTAGAAAAAGAGACATCGGTGTGCTGCCTGACGTTTTACCAGGTGTTACTGATGGGAGGGAGGCAGCAGTTTGACCCTTAATGAAGTCCAGGATCTGACAGCTCCCCACCAGCTGCCTGAGGACACGGCCAAGGGAAGCTACAGCTGATATCTGAAGACTGGCTGAGAAATGACCTGAGCCAGTTGTTTTAGCACACTGAAATTTTAGGACCGGGCCGAGCAAAGTCTCCCTGGTTCTGTGGTGTGCTGCTAAGTCAGCTGGAAAGCCATAATTATAAAAACTCTCCAAGTTCTAGAGCTGGAGGGCAGAATAACTGCTGATGTTACAAACACCCCCTATAGTACAGTAAAGAAACGGACTCATCCTACACTTGGAAATACCAGAATATCATCATATTAGTCACAGATCTCTGTTGTAGGCATGATAGTGAACGCTCCTGTTTAGAGTTCAGAGGAGAAGTGATTGGATGTCCATCTAATATTACGTTGATCCATTGGAGGGTCTTAATGAGACATGCAGGTATTTATTATAAATTAGACAACATGGATGAGATTTATACTTAAGGGTCGAAAGCTTAGATTTTTGCTCATGAATCCACCTTTTGACATTTCAGGTTGATTTAAATGGAGTTAAACTCATCTAAATGGACCATTTTAATCTCTGTCTTCCTGTACTGTAGAAATAAACAAGAATTATATCCCATAACGCAGACGAGCAGTTCCACTCCTGGCCAAGCATAACACTCTTGAACCAAAGGACAAGTGATTTGTGAATGTTGGCTGTGTAAAGTGTAAATACAGTAATGATATTTGTTTATGGTCTCTCATTACAGCAGTTAAGTTGTTCTAAGTTTACACTCGAGAGTTTGACTGTTGTGTGTGTATAGTTGTCTGACATGAACAGTGCTGTGGAGATGAATTTCCCCTAGGGGCCAATTAAGTCTAAAGTGTAGAAGTCAAAGGTCTTCTACCACCATTCTTCTCTTCTCTTATTTCGCTTATAATGGGCTCTGACCTGTGAAGTGTAACAGCACCCTCTGCTGGCCATTCTGTGTCAGTCCACAGCTGCAGGACTGACTTCTAAAGATTTACTATCTCTACTCTGCATGTGACCAGAAGCTGCACTGCATTTCAATGCGCTGCCATTGCATAGTAAAAGAAACGTGTGGAGTAAACCTCGTCACAGGATGCATCGGTGTGTGTGTGTGTGTGTGAGTGTGTGTGTGTGTGTGTGTGTGTGTGTGTGTGTGAGTGTGTGTGATTTAATGCAAACGTGCTGCATCACATGTGACCGAGCAGAAAGCCAAACTAAATATTGAATAAGGACATAGGGTCATAATGCATTGTATTGATGTTTGCAATACGTTCACTGCTCATTCAACATCTGTGTAGAATGTGTGGTTTTAGTCACACAGAGGCTAGTTAAGTGTGCGTGAGGGCTGGGCAGCTCACTCTCATGCACGGTGAGAGGACGGACGAATGGATGGACAGTGAAAAGCAGAAGAGAGCTGGACCATCCATTCTGTGTCTGTATGGGAGAACAGAGAAATGTGAGCTTTCTATTAGAGGGAGAGGGTGTGGGGAGATAGAGGGAGGGAGGGATCTGGGAGGGAGGGAGGGAGGGAGGGAGGGAGGGAGAGTTAGAAGGAAGTGGATGAACACACGATATGGTGAGACGAGAGGAGAGGAGGAAAGTGAGACAGAGAGGAGGGAGGACAGGAAACATTGAGGCGAGAGGAGTACCAGATGCATAGAAAAAGTGTGAGTAGAGGGCAGACAGCATTATGTTAGCATTTAGGTGTGTCCTTCTGAGTTTTCATTGATACAAAAGGCAGGAGGAGCAGCACTTTCCCTCTCCAACACACACCTACACACACACACACACACACACACACCCTTATCTCACACACATACACGTGCATTCACAACACATACATCTTTGCTGCGGAGAGGAGCCGACTCCTCCCCTCCCCTGTGACTTCAGGAGAAGCGATTTTACAGCCCTCACACACACACACACACACACACACACACACACACACATGCACACACACACTTTCTGTTTCTCTCATCACACACACCCAGAGGAGCACATGTGTTTCAGAGTGGATTAGCGACAGATGGATGCGCCATGAAGGTGAGGACTCCTTACTATACATGTGTTTTGCATTATCCACCCATCCATCTATGCATCTTCTGACCAAATGGACTTGAACTGAGAGAAATGTGCTCTTGGATGAGAAAGTGATCCTTTCCGTCTCAGGAAGTGTTAGGTGTTGTGACGGCTCTTTGGCTTCAAGTCTTTCACACTCAAGTGGCTTTTTGTGTTTGCAGAGTGCGATTCTTTAATATAGTGTGGGATTCTCACACCCTGAGCCTTGTTTCTAAGAATCAGATTCTGTTTTTTTCTGTTGCACTGATGTTTAAATAACGGCATGAGGCTCAAAACTATGGTCATGTATCCCTGTATGTGTGTCCATGCTTACTTCATGCATCTAGAAGAGGGTGCTGATGCTGAGTGGGTCATGTGGATATTTAATTCAGCAGCCAACACAGTTTGCTGTGTTTCACACCTGATAAACATGCTGATACATTTACATGCCAGCCTTGGAGCAACTGAGGCTGTAGAGTCACAGCTCTGGAAGCTGTCAAGTGCATCTCTGTTGCTGGGCAGAGACAGCAAGACTTTTAATGGTGGATATGATCTTCTTTTCTTTTTGTCTACTGCTTTATTTGGCAATGATACGAAGAAGATTTGTTTACGTACACATCCAGAAAGTTTCTGAGAAGTATAGAGCTACAACGATAAATCGACCGATATTCAATTATTGCAAATATACATCGTGTGTAGAAATGTCAATTGTAGGAGACAGTGCTGGCTGATAATTAACAAGAAAGTGCAACATATGTTTGAGGTTATTTAGAAACAACATTTCCCAGTTTATCCACCAGAGAGCACTGAAAACAACTTCATATTTCAACTGTAAAATGTCTCAGAAAGTATCTTGGGCACAGTACTTTGAAAAAGCTCATTTACTGTTAAGTGTTTATGACACTATTATGGTCCTATTAGCATATATATTACAATCAGATTGTTTTAAAACTATCAAATCATAAAAACAGTAATCTAAGCTTGTCTCACAAGCACACCGTACAGTACAAACTGCACCCACGAGCATACAAAGGTATCCTTGAGTTCTCACTTCATATCACAGCACAAATCAAATCAAAGAATGCGGGAGGAGGACAACCATACTGAGCTCACCCAGTCTCCCCTCACTGTGAAATGACCAGGAGTATAATGTAATTGTCTTCTACTGTAGTTTTATCCAGCGTGAGTCATGATATAATCTTGGACAGCTACGAATCGACCCCAGACCATAACAGCAAGGTTTTCCCTTCAACATCACATCTTCTGTGTCTTCCTCTTCGTCGCTGTCTCCCTCCCATTTTGGTCCCATCAGTCTTTTCAGCCTGGGTGCATAGAGGACTGCCGTAGAAGTGGGCTGCTGACCTGCTACACTCAGACTGTCTATCAGTGGTGGAGGAGGGGAGTGAGGGGGAGTTTTAATGGGAATGGAATGGGGAGAGATAAAAAAAAAAAGTAGGGTAAAGAGAGAGTGGGAGGGGCGGGGAGATGAAAATCTGCAGCTGTGAAAGTGAGAAGAGATGAGAAGGCTGGGGGGAAAGACGATTATGGACAAGGTGGCGTGGCAGAGAAGTCTTTCCTAATTCTGCCAGACGGCATCAATTTGTTACCAAACAAGCTCCCACGTCAGAGCACACGTACACACAAACAGACCCAGAAGGCCATGAGACCATGGTGCAAACTGCCAACAGACCGTAGAGCCCCAAAACACCTGAAACGGTATCCATGGCAACCAAACCACTGGCTCCCTGCATGTTTGTCAAAAACAGTGGAACGGATCAGAGTGGGATCCGTTCTTCAAAGGCAGGTCGTGCGGGCCAGGCCTCGCTTCTCCGAGAGGCTTGTTTACGCTGAAGGTTAGAGTTTGGATTAGTTCAGGGTTAAAGCGTGTTGTCTGCAGAGGGCTGCTCTGCTTCCTTCTACTCTCCCTCTCTCTAGTCTCTGCTGCCAGCCTCGATGAGAAACAACAAGTGGCAGATCCACATGCACGATGATGATGGAAAACCTTGACGTGAAGTATTTGATGTATGAGGAGCAAGTGATTCATTGCTGGTGCAGATTGTGCCTCCGTGTCTCCATTTCAAAAGGTTCAGCTAAAGAAGCAACATATATTTCCATAGTTACCGAACAGCAAGTCAAGGACAAAGCAGCAATATCCCAGCACAGGACTCGGGCTGGTTTATTTGGCTGCAGATTCAGCTTCACGTGCAAATCAATTTGCTTTAAACAGTTTTGTTATTTAAATATTCGGAGGATTGTCAAGTGTGTGCTCCCTAGTTTTGCTGTATTACAGCGTTTAATTTGTAATGTATATACATAGAGGGAAGAACATATTTATAGCTGCACCATGGTGTCACTGTGTGTGTGTGGAGTGTGCATATATCGACACCTGTCATGTCGTGAATGTATGATTATAACACATCACTAAGGGCAGACTGCTACCTCAGGAACTCAGCTGGCTCCCAGTGTTGCTTCATCCTAGAACAATGCTGCATATTATCATTATCATAGGGAGAAATAGTAGGAAAAATAAAAACGCACTATATAGACGGGTTTGTGCTGTCTTGACTGTCAGTTTGGTATTCTGTCAGTAACATTTCAGCAGGATGATGCGGAACAGAATTATTTATTTGTTCTCTAGCAAAGCTACCGACCAGGAATAACATAAAATCCTTGGACAAATTGAACTCTGATCTAGAGCTTTTATTATTCTTTTTCTTCATATCTACTGAATTCAAACTGCTAATGTTTTTCCAACTGATAAGCCTGTATGATTTGTAGTCCTTATGTCTAGGTATAATACAAAAAGAGCAAAGTTGTACATCACAGTGTGGAGATTATGTCCACCATCGCAAGCTATCAAATCCAAAACTACAGATAAGACTCGTATAGGGAAATGTTGATAAAATTAGATGTCAACGTTATAAACGATCACTAGCAACGTTCCCTGGATTTGAAGAAACATAATGGGATGCAATCAAATTAATATGATATATAATATAAAAACATGCTTTTCCTGCCGTGGCACGTCAAAGTTTATTGTTCTGCCTTATTGTTATTGAGACTTCTATGTGGTTAAGATTCAGCAGCGTTAGGCAACTAAAACCACATGTTTGTCCCAATCATTGTATATTTTAGTATTAGCTGGCAGCTCCCGCCTCCTAACTACTGATTGGACACACAAACACTTCCTGAAACTGATTCTCTACTGTGGGCAGAAACATTATCCATCATCCTGCACTAACAAGGCTTTAACCAGGCATAACAAATGACACCTATCAGAACATTACAAGATCTTAGCAGGGAACGCACGGACTGATTTATCAAAGCATTAATTATGGATGGGCTTTTATTACATCAGATGCGTAGGGAGGGAGGAGATGCGTTGACTTGTTGTTGGTCAGCGTTCCTCCGGGATTCAACCTCCGAGCTTTCTTGGATTACATGACATGATTTATCACTTTTTACAGTGCATAATATGTCATATAGACATTTCTTGAATTTGTACATTAACTTGATAGTTTTGAGATGGGGGAGAAGTAGATTAAATTGCACTAAAACATCTTTTCTTCACATTAATCACTTTAATTTTACAGTTTTATAGCCGCTGTCTACGTGACAGATGGCACTGTTGTGAAGCCAGTGGTATAATTTCTTACAGCTACTTAGAGTCTGGGATGCTCATGTTGGTCCGTGCTATTCACTAGTCGTGTGTCTCTGGCAGTTCAGTGTTTGGTGTGTTGTAAGTGCAAGAGTTCATCCACTTCATGACCGCGACAGCTTCACACAGCATCGCTTCTCATTAAGCTGCTGTCACTGTACGACTTCATTCATTTCAACTTGAATTAACGAGGAGAGATTCACCGGTTTGTCAAAAGAGATGTGCTGCCATCTTTGAAAACGATGCTCGACGTTACAGGAGCTTTACAGAACGTTTTAGATCTTTTACAGTGACCTGTCGTTAGTGGTGCAATGTACAGTACTTCAGTACATGTAAGTACAGTTACTCAAGTGTTGTACTTAAAAGGTATGGTGTGGAGCATTTAAGTTGATCTTTTGGCAGAAATGGAATATAATATTATACATTTCTTCATTGTTACCTGCTCACCTGAAAATAAGAATCCTTGTGTTTTCGTTACCTTAGAATTAACTGTTTATTTCTACATACAGAGCAGGTCCTCTTCAAAGAAGTGAAGGCCATGTTTCTACAGTAGCCCAGAACGGACAAATTAAACATTGACGGGGCTATTATAATTCTGCGTGTTGTGCGTTGACCATCGTAGTTCTACTCTTGGCATGTGGGAGAAGTCAGTTGGTTGCATTCTGCAACCTCACCAAAGAACAATTTTTAGGTACTTTTACTTCAGCTGATGATACTTCTACTCCCATTCAATTTGGAAACCAATATTGTATTTTGGACTTTTCACATTGTGATTGTGTATTATTATATTAATAACTCCACCTCCATCAGCTATAAAACACTATACCAATTATTATAATCCAGTGATATATTACTGATTTCTGAATGGGCCATTTGGTATAATGACTTCTTTTATTTTTGGTACTTGAGTTGTTTTCAGCATTAGCTTTTCCTAAAGTTTGATTTTCTAATGATGTTTCCCCATCCATCTCCTGTGAAAGGTACTTTCCGGAAAAAGACCTGACAGTATTTTTGTCTCCTATGGGAAGAACAATTTTACATATTGTTAAAAAAGTTACTGCATACTTTTTAATGGCCACATCTGGATAAGGCCCAGCAGAGCTGCAGATGCTGTGTAGGAGGTAAAGTTTTTTTGTGGCAGTGTTATTTATCATCAGTGCAAAAAAAGTCTGGACTCAGGGATTTTTAAGTTCTCTCCCGGTCCTGGTGTTAACTCAGCCACGAGACTTCAAAGTGGCAGCTCATTACCATGAGAATCAGCATCCGCCGTACCTGAATACGAGGAAGAAGGCTGACAACCTGTCAGGGACGTGCACACAAAACAATTCCAGTCATCCGCTCGGCTCAAGATAAAACTTCACGCATGAGCAACTCTGTCAGTGTCAGAGAAGCAGTGCAGACTGTTCTACAATAAAGGACGTTTTCTCAGTAGAGTCATGGTTCATGTGTTCAACAGATTACTAATCACTATAAAGTCCAAAAAATAGTACATTTTGTACCCATCATGCATTGCACTGAAGGAAAAATTAAAGACGGAGAGCAGAGAGAGCAGCGAAATGGAGACAAATCCATAAAAAATAATCTGAGCAGAACACTGCATCATAACACAGATGGTCATAAAGTACTTAATCATTTAATAAACACATTTCCTCTACATTGACAGGATCGTGAGCATTTTGTTCTTATCTTTCACAATAAAAGTCCTATATACGTGGCATCACTGCTTACCAGAGGAACTTACAAGTACGACTACAACTTACATGACCCAAGTAGTTTCCGAAAGTGTTCTTTTCATTCTACGGATGAACTCACTTTATAGTGTTCTACAAAGAACCCCCTGGATAGTGAGGAGGGAGTGAGTCTACAGCCATGCTAGTGGCTCTGTGAGGCTGAGCTTCATAGTTGAGGGAAGTTAATACGATTCATCCTGAGGGGAACAAAGACGTGTGTTCCACATTTCATGGTAATCCATCCAATAGATGT
The DNA here is from genome assembly GCF_963514095.1 of Eutrigla gurnardus. Taxonomy (NCBI): domain Eukaryota; kingdom Metazoa; phylum Chordata; class Actinopteri; order Perciformes; family Triglidae; genus Eutrigla; species Eutrigla gurnardus. Next base: position 15,639,832 of record NC_139925.1, read on the forward strand.
TGAGAGATTAAGGGTAATCCTCTCTGCACCATGGATATTTGTACCAAATTACATTACAACTCAAATGTAGTAAAGATACTTCACTAAAACCCCAAGATTTCAACCTCATGGGGTCACAGATTCACCCTCACACTGTCACTCAATGCAGCTGACCCAGAACCCCCCCCACCACACACACACACACACAAAAAAAGAACTGCTGTATTTCACAAAAGAATAAATTCTGCCTTGTGAAAAGTTGTCGGGGCGACAAGACTCTGAAAAAGGTCACGGTGAAGAGTTGTATCTCAGCGTTATTTTCGCTGCACTGCAGATATTCTGCCAAAGCCCCTACAGGAGAAAAGTTTCCTTTGTCCCCAAGGTGATCACTTTATCACTTTATTAGGCTATAAAGGAAAAAAAGACTTGACGCATTAAGAAAAAAAGAGTTTTGGTTAATGAATTAAGGTTAAGCCACCGAGTTGTGCTTGGAATGCTTGTTTGCGTGTGTATTTGTGAGCACACCTGTTGAAGAGTTTTGTTATCACATAGACATCTTTCTAATCAAATGAATGAATGTGGTCATGATTAGTTTGCTCACATCCTGTTATTAAAGCTGAAGATAATGTTCTCACTTGGCCATCAAAAGTCCAGTTGAATTAAACGAGAGGAGACGGGGAAGTGAGCCTGTGCTGTGAATCGACTCATGACATTCTCCCTCTCTCCTGCTCTCCCTCTCTCCCACTCTCCCTCTCTCCCTCTCTGCCTCTCTGCCTCTCTCCCTCTCTCCGTCTTTCTTTGTTCTCCGCTATCTCGGTAATTTAGCCAAGGCCTGTGGCTTGTCAAGGGATCAAGTCCAAGCAGCTCTCCTGGCAGAGCTTTAATGAAACACTTTTGGCTCACAAATTATGTGTGCGCTTGACTGGGTGTGTGTGTGTGTGTGTGTGTGTGTGTGTGTGTGTGTGTGTGTGTGTGTGTGTGTGTGTGTGTGCGTGTGTGTGTGTGTGTTTGTGTGTGTGTATATGGCTACTCAGTAAACCATCCTCTCCGTCTATACACACCAGCTGAGGCAGTGTAATTGAACATCCTTCTGATTCCACACACACACACACACACACACACACACACACACACACACACACACACACACCAGTAACAGTCGGTAGTAACGTGGCGAGTGGCAACGGGATACACACACACTTATCGTGGATATTCAGAGGAGAGCAGTGGCAGGAAACGCCATCGGAAGTGTGGAGAAAAATGCAGGGGTCTGCAAAAACATCTACTTTCAGTAAGATGAGCATGCTGGTTGCTAGAATGCTGTAGTCAACAAAAAGCACACATCTCATGTATCGCTAGCAGGGGCATATTGTAAGTGTGATATCATATGATTAAATTATTGATAGCTTGGAGTATCAGATGTGTTTGGAAAGTTCAGAAATGCTGGTTCAGACGGTTGTGTCTTTATGCATCTGTGGTGGATGGAATAGGGCAGTAATACTCATCTTAAACAGTATCTTCTCTTTAGAAAACTGGCAAAATAAAATCATCCAAAGACATGGACAATAAAATCCTGCTAAAAGAAGATTGTAGAAAACATAAATAAAACACATTTCATATACACAATATAATGTGTGTTTTGTGTCTATTTGTTTGATAGAGCATACAGGAAAGGGAATGTCAAGTCAAACGTATGTCAAGTCTACTAATAAAGACAAATACAAAAAGTATTAAAGTGACTATTGATATTTTTAAAACAATGTAATGTCGTGAAAGGGGTTGATCATATGTGATGAACCTGCAGTGATTAAAATAGATTAATCACTGGCATCAGCAGGTCCATTCTGTTTTCCTAAGTATTATTAGAGATTAAATCTGGAAATGATAATGATGGTGATTTGCTTCCATCTCTTTAACATACAGATGGAAGAGGGAGGATGCTATTGGGATGTATTTACACTCTACTGAGCAGTGCAGACTTTAAAAAGGGACAAAAGAAGAAAATGCGATAAACTCCTGACACATATTTTCTACATTGTTATTGCTGACACAGCAAACCGGCATTCTTAAGCTGAGACAATTCATGCAGTGCTGTTGTGTGTCAAAGAAGACAGGACCAGCAGGAAGGCTGGGACGGAGCTGACTGCATGGACAGAGGGCTGATTGGGTGACTCAGGTCTCATCATGGTCAGCAGGGCTCTCATGTCATTTTAAATGGGAAAACAATTGATTTATTGATTTTGGAGAGGCCAGCTGGGACCAATGGGAATGCAAAGGGAAAAGAGTGAGAGAAAGTAGATTGAGCGCATGATAGTGGCTGACAGCTGTGAAAAGGAGAGCAATGGGGTTTTTTAAACAGTTTTTCTTCATTCGCTTTGGCTCAGTTCTTGAATAAATTATTTCAAGGATTGGTTGTAAAGCAGGGCGGTTAAAAAGTCAAATAAACAGGTTTAAAATCTCCCCGGACAGACAATATACAGGAAACTAAGAGTATACAGACTACGCTAGCAGCTCTGTGAGGCTGCACGGTGGTGCTTTGAGCTAAATGCTAATATCAGCATCAGTGACAATGTGTGCAGGTGAATGTTTAGCAGGTATTCTCTTTGCAATCCATCGAAATGTCTCTGAAATATTTCATATTTTAAGTTTCAGGACAAACTAAGGCTGATAAATGCTATACATATGCATTTATGTAAATGCTTAAATGCCTCCAGCGTGTCTTAAAATGTCACAATTTACACTGACTGTAACACGCACACACACACACACACAGCATTTTAGGAGTGTATGTCAGCCTTTACAGGTCAGCTTCGAGGCCAGCGCTGGCGTTTGTCTTCAGAGATGGACGCTGACCTTCCTCCATTAAGTCAGTTATTGAAAAGGTCAGGGAAAAGTGACAGTATGGTGAGGGAGGAACAGACAGCAATGCTTCAGCTAGCCTTCAAAAGATGATGGATCGGTGGCTGTCATGGGAATGTTTAGATTGTCAGTGTCAACTATTAGTATATTCAAAGATAAATGTAAGCTGTAAGAAGGCCATCACTGAGTTTCTAAAATCACTCATTGTACAACCATTAATCCGTCCCTATTGACTGGGTCCAACCAGCAGATGTTTTCTGACCAGATCACCGAAACCAGTCCATGTGTTCTCTGGACAGAAAGTGGCAGCCAGGATAGATGGTGCAATCGGCGTCTATACAATTGAAATCATAAATTTGAATTGGTACAGAGAGTTTCCTGCACATGACGTGGTGGCTTCAGTGGGATCCTGGATCATTTCCTCATGCCTATGAGCAATCCAGTTAGCCATCGGTGCAGATGAGCCCCATGATGGCTGCAGGTAGAGAGATGAAATGAAGAGATTGAGCTCCTAGTTGATGAGTTGAGATATGAGAGTGAACGACTGTCAGAGTGAATCTGGGAGCGATCGGAGCTGCCGGGACGGTCGAGCTCTCTCTCTCGCTCGTCCCCAGACTGCCTTGTGAAGTGATGGATGGCCTCGCCTTCAGTTTCTACAGAGGTGTAGGTGTTTTCATTGCAATTCAATTTAGAACAACTTTATTTATAGGTCTCACTGGTACGAGAACATGGTGACAAAACAGGTTCATATACCAGAAGTCATTTGTCACACAAATTCAATCAAGGGGCATAAAACAATTTCATACAGGGTGAAATATAACGGTGTCAACACCAATAAATAGACTACATAGAGTGTATTTGGAGCTTTTTGAGTAGATTTCTTTTTTGTGGACACTTTCAGCAAATGAATCAGTACCAGAGGATGTCAATAAGACGGTAGACCAAATGATTGATGATTGAATTCTTCCCCGCTTTTAATAAACTGTCACATTTTATAGACTTCTGGCCTACTTATTACAATAAAGCCCTTCCAATCAATAATTCAATCAACAAAGGATATGACGACGGGGGAAAAAAGTTTGAGGATATGTATTAAAATATGTTAAAAATCCCATACATTTTGCTGAATAGGGAAAACAATTAAACTAATAGATATCACCACGACACTGCCCTGTTTATATTAAGAGAATTATGTTTTCAATATGCAAATGAGGCATTATAGACTCCTAACTTCTAGTAAATTAAGGGGAAATCTACAGATGCAAATAGACAAAGTAATAAAAACCCCACCCATGTGAGTCATTTTGATGTTTTCTTTCCAGTAGTTAACAAATTCAGTGTGACAATGTGAAAATAATACTGTGAAAGGGTCGATAGTGATGAAACCTACGGAGATTCACCCCCTGAATCTGCATCTCCTCTCAGCTTCACACAGCTTTATAGTGAGTTTCACCTCATTGTTTAGCTCTCTGGTCCACAACGTTTCCGTTCCTTTTCACCTCCGCTGCTCTCATGGTGTCATTTTGGGTTTCCGTTTTCAGCGAAAAAAGGCTCTAAAAGTGAGTTCACAGTTAATGGTGTTTGCCCCTAAGTGGTCATAAAATCAATGACGTGGGTTTAAGTATTAGGGATTGCCACAACAATTCAAATTACAGAAGTTATGTGCTTTTAGTACCATTGAAGAAAAGTTCTCTTCTTTCCTTCACCATTTAACCTTCAAACACCCCATAAAAGCAACACAATTTCCCCTGATAGAGAATATCCATCAAGGACTCATCTCTGTGAATGTTAGCCCAGAGCAGCAGCTGATTGTACTACATTATAAAGGAGAGCGATAAAGAAAGAAAAAAAAGGTACTGCTGAGAGGTGATTGCATTCACAGAGATTTATAGCTGTTATGGGGCCATAAGCATCATTATAAACCACCGTGGAGACAAGAACATTTGCAGAGAGAACGGAAACAATTATTGCATGATTTTGTCTTAGAATTACTCAAAAAGTTTTGTCATGAAAACAATCATGTTTCAACTTATAGAACTGTGTCACTTATTGCCTGCCTTCATACAAAGAGGAAATGTGTGAATTGATGTTGTTGGTATTACAGTTAAATGTCTAGCCTTCAGTATTCCAGGATATAGCCTCCTTCCTGTGTGTATACCTGTCTCAAAGATGGATGGTGTTGCTGCTCTATTGATTCGCTCCACTGATGTGTGGATTCAGACTGAAAGTGAAAAAGACGAAGTTGGTATTAAAACAGGTCATATTTCTGTTGGCGGAAATATTTGTATCTATAATTACTATGAGCAAGGACCTTATAATGAAAGAACAATGAGATCATCAGCCGTTGACCATCAAAGTATTCCATATAGAAAATCTCCCAAAGAAAAGCTTTTGTCCATAATTAAAATCCCTTCATCCATTTTAATGCCTTATAAGGAAAAGGCCATCTGGACCCTTGGGTGCATCACAATGTGTTGAATCACACCTGAGCATGCAGAACCCGGTCTCAAGGCAGTTTGGGGAATAGTCGGACAATTTAAATCTAGTGATTCGTGTACATGGACATGAATTATCCTCCTTTTTTCTGTTTCGTTCAGAACGAAAACAGTGCCAATGTAAAGTCAATAAGGATCCTTTTTTTATGGTGGACGTTGATTATGCAACGGTCTGTGCTAGTGATGTATTTATTATTGCGAAAGACCAACTATGGTGGTCAAGCAAACACAGGAATTTCAACCACGAGAGCAATGTTCACGAATGCATGTTCCAAAACACTGTTGTATAACTTTTGGAAGAAAAGTGAATAAGGATCAAACTAGTTGGGATATCCCGCGACCCTGAATACAGGATAAGCGGTAGACAATGGATGGATGGATGGATGGATACCGGTAGTTGGGATATGCTACTTCTTCTGATTAGTCAAAACAACACATTGAAATGAATATGAATCTACAGTAGCAGTAGAAGTCTACAGGGGTCATCGTTACATATACACACAAGTTAGATATTTATGGCTCGGTTAAATTAATTAAGACTATAAAAGGTTTCTTATAACAGTTTATGTTCCAGTCATAAGCACAAAGGTGAAGAGATCCACAAATACACAAGACTTGACAGAGCTGTCAAACAGACCGATAGTGGAAAATCTTCAAAGACATGTAGGTCTGGGCTTCCAGCCATTACAGACCCAGCGCCAAGAATCTAGTCATCCAATTTTCTTTTATTTGACCAGTGGCGTCAAGCCCGGATGATCACTCCTTTTTAAAATTAACCAGAGATGGAAAAATGGCCCTCAGCCAGCCGCCTACTTTGCTCTGTGATTCAAAGTCAACTGGACTTGCTTTGTAGTCTTACTCATCCAAGAGGCCAACGTTTCTCTTACTAGAAGCACCACGACTCATGCAACATGTAAGCTTTCTGAGTGAGCTCAGATCTGTTTGACTGCTCATCCGGCTGGCAGGACACCTGGAGGCCTGTGTTCACTCCAGAGACCCGAGCAGACAGTGAGTTGAACTCAGAGCACGCCACCTCTCCAGAGGGGTGCACTCTATGTCACTTTCCATCGAGGCGGGAGCAGGACGAGGCTCAAAGGTGAAAAGCTGTGACAGCACACTGTCACTTCTTCTAGATAGTGAGAACTACATCGTTTTGTTGCTCCTCTGTCTGTCTCCACAGTATTTAGTAGGATTTCAGAGAGAAAAGTTAAATTTAAGTGCAGCATGTAATGACCCCGAGTAGTCTTGGTTAATGCGTTCTTTACAATATAAATTAACGTCAACGTTACAGTCGAGCCAAACTAGGTTACACGATGCTGATTAAGCCCATCGCCGCCAGGGAAAGCATTATACTGCTGAATGCTGAGTTGTGGGCTCTGTGGTGACCTTTGACCCTCGCTGGTGCATGTAGGCCTGCAGCATGCTGTCTCTACCCGGCCACGAATAGTGCTCTCTTCAAGCCTTCATGCAAATTATTTTCATTTATATTTATTTATTTGATTTTATCTTTGGATGCTGGGTTCGTTTTTTTTTTTAACAGGGGCATCTGTTAGAGAAAGTTAGATTCCACCATACTTTCCCCCCAAATATATATTTTTTTCTAGGGTATGCATGACAGTGTAGTTTTGCCTGAATATTGCACCAAAGTAATAATTCTCCTTTCTAAGCCTCCTTTCCCAATGCTTATGTTCTAACACACACACACACACACACACACACACACACACACACACACACACACACGCACACACACACACACACACACACACACACACACACACACACACACACACACACACACACACACACACACACACACACACACACATCTTACCTAAACTAAAATTCACAATAACATCTGGGACCCAAACAAATGAATACATTATTTACATGAATTTGAACATGATATTATCAATATAACAGATCCATTATAGCAACTGTGCAAACATACATATTATATCAACACTGCTCATATCATTGCTTGCCGTTAACTCACCGTACATCAGCTGTGACATTGCTCTTGAATGTGAATGACGCCGTTATCATTTTGAACCCCTATATCTTCTTATGTAAACATTTTCTCCCATATGCTTGCTAATCCGAGTGACAGCCGTCATATATTTCGACATCCCTATCTTTCAGCTTTGATGAAATTCCCAGGGACAATGTCAGTGTCACCTTGATCAGCGTAAACACCGTAGAAAGGACTCATGACACGTACAGAATAAGGGTCTCTTACAACCCACAGCCACTTCAGATCAAATCATCCAGCTCTGTGCCAAGACAGTATATATTCATGCAATGACCGAGCACAGAAAAACCCCTTTTGGCTGTCAAAGGTCTAAAATTCTTCAAAAATCAAAGACAGATGCAAAAGTATCCAATAATGCTAGTTGCACCCAAGTCCAGAACACATTATAATCTATATGTAGGCCGTGTATATTTTCCCTAAACCTAACCAATTTGTTTCCTTAACATCACTGCAATTTAAAACTGAAAATATCCCCCAGAAAAGCTTTCCAGCTGAAATTTTCATTAGCCAACTATTGCTAAATTAAGCAGCATATTCAACTTGGCTGGTTGTAAGTTCCCAAATAGCTGCTGTGTTTGTTGATTGGGGATGAGGTTGAAATCAGAGGGGTATTCCACCAAACTCGCTAATTAAGGCGGCGCTTAAGCCTGGTAAGAACTATCGCTGACTACTGGGATCTATCATGCTATTAATAATAACATCTTTATTCCTATCATGTTTTTGCAAGTTATATTTGGGTTCTGGGGAAATTGTATGACATATTTATCATAGTTAAGGTAAAATGTTGGTCTAATTCTCTGATCTATTATAATTGACAATTATACAGGCAAAAAAAAAAAAACACACACGAGATGTCCTCGCCAGGATGTGAACCTGGGATGCCCATGTTCGGGGGGAGGTGCATCACCACTCACCCAACTGGGGGCTTTAGATAGTGATATGGCCAGTTGGTGTTAAACAAAATAAACAATTTATTCATATTTTTTTAATTGTAAGCATGTATTCTTAGACGCTTGATGAAAATATAGTCTGTTTGTACTTCATATATGTAATTTTGGTAATTTTTGGTCTTTCGCGTGATGAAATCACGAAGATAGGCTTGGCGGAACCTTCTGCTGGTACAGTTGTTTCCGACAGACGGACTTCTCTGAAACCCCCGCTAAAGTAAGCCTGATGGTTAGCCTGCCCCGGGGCAGGCTAGTTTGGTCGGATAAATTCCCATGGTTACTTAGCGGAGAGTGCTTAAAGTCACGTTGATGGAACGCAACTCTCGCTAAAGGTAGCGAGGCTTATCGAAATTAGCCCGGCTTTGCGCTTAGCGAGTTTGATGGAATACCCCTCAGAACATTTCAAACATGACTGAACTCACAAAAGCTGTGTGTATTTTGACATTTTGGGAAACATAAAACAAAAATGCAAGGACTTTAGATATGCTAGGAGGCAAATTATGCTACCTTTGGACAGCAGGCAAGAGTCAAAGGACAGTAGCAAGAGCCAACGTATCGAAGGGCCACATAGGGAACTTTAAATTGAGGGACATGTTCAGAACGAGCATGTCACAAGTTTCAGATTCCAGGTTTTCACGTGACAGACCGCAGACAACTAGCAGCTGGAACACAAAGGTATGAGGCAGCGTAAGCACTGGCTGGGGAACGGAGGCTGGCTTAAGTACTGCACGGCTGATGAGGAAATGAGGTGCAGGTGGGGAGATGGGCGGTGAAGTTCAGCTGAAGGGAATGAGGCGATTGCAGGGCAGGTGAGAGCGGCAGGATCTGGTATCTGAGGGCCTCTGGTGGACAGGTGAAGAATAACAGAATATATGCAACGAGGTGGACATTGTGACAAGAATATGTACCATACAAATATAAGAGTGGTGTTTCATCTAACTCACAAATATGTCACTAATTGTCATTGCCTTAATCTTCTCTATCTCTATCTATATTCAGAGCATTAAAATAATAACAAAAATATAGTGGAGTAATGTCTACCCGAACAAAGAGTCGCTCTCCCTCTGTGTGTGTTGTTATTTGGCCGCCACACAGAGCTGTGTTCAGCGTTTACGGCTCATAATGCATATAGTGTCGTCCCAGACTTGGCATCCACTCAGCATCCACCCTCCGGTTCTCCGGCATGTAAACGCTGTTAGTTCTGTCCGCCATGTTGCCGTTGTTTGCATTGCTGCCTTGCCAACTCAGCCGTCGCTATTTTGAGATCCCCAAAGACAGCAGATATGCTCCGAATTTTGTATCGAGCACCATAAACAGGACATGCATAAATCACCTCCTCCATTAAAGAGGTGAAGTCACCACCAATAGTTGATGAACTGAAAAGGAACATATATTTGCCGATACACTCTTTGAATTTGTGATACTGTGGATGATAAGGGTACAGTGAATACTAAGACAGTAGAACAGAAGTAAAGAGAAAACACAGGACACAGACATCCGGCAGTAAACACAGTATAATGACTCATTAAACAGAGCTAAAGAGACGGCAAGGGAGGGAGAGAGCAGTCAGACAGTTGATTGGAAATGAACTTCCCAGCATTTTGCTTCAAGCACTAAAACACACACACACACACACACACACACACACACACACACACAGAGAGAGAGAGAGAAAGAAAAATTGCCTCCTCAGCACTTACTTGGACAGGATGTCATGACACTGTCTGATATTGCTCTCCTTCTGTCACTCATTCTGCTCCCCTGGTGTTCAAAGGCTACATAAATAAACTATACACGAACACACACACTTGTATAGCTCCCGATTACACCTGTATTAGAAAAACACCGTGTAATATATGTGGAGATTATTACTGTTATTTTATAGTTTACATAGCAGTACTGCGTTGTTGGCGGACAACCAGTCTGTGGAGGTGAATGCAGTAGCATGACCTTGAGCTCAGACGTGAGCTTTGGATGTCTGAGGGTAACGGTTAATTGGAAACTGTCCACCCTCTTCTCAGGCCATTTTACCTTTACACCTTTAACATGTTACAAAAACACATAAAGCAATGCACATGTCACACGAGCCATCAGTGTCAGTCATCCTTGAACATTATGAAAACATCTTTTCCTCACTACAATTTCAGACCAGCATTTCTATTTTAGCTATTCATATTTTTATGATTAAAAAAGGAGAAAAAAGGCTTCTCACATTCATCCATTTCATTTACCTTAATGTGAGTGTTACTTGATTGTGATGAATTGGTTGATATTAAACCTGGATGCAGAAGGTAATAGAGCGCTAGGACAACAAGTTCTCCTATAAAGAAGCCATTGTTCTCTACTGACTGGTTGATACCCAAATACTTCCTCAAGAAACGGTTGCAGTGATGCTATAAATATCTAACCATGACATCACGTCATCATGTCTGACACAGAATTAGTGCTATATGGGGGGTTTTCTGTAAATTCTTATACTATTTATTTACTTAAGTCTCAGGAACTTACAGTATATGGATGGACACACACTCTCAGCCAAATGTATATATCGAGATGCTGGTTGTCAGTGACACCTCTTCAATGGTCATTTTAAGGAATCGAATGTGACAGGAGTAAGAATTAAACTCTGCACATATTTAAATTTGTTTAACCAACTAGGCAAAATTATCAGATAACAATCAGAATCAGGTTGTTCTCATTCGTTCATCCGAGTGTTCTTCGCTGTTACAGCAGGAAATCTCTGTATCTGTAACGCACCACAAAACTCATCAACACTTCATAAACACGCCTATCAACAAGGTGGGAACAACCTAAAATTCTTACACTTGCACGTGCACATCAATGAATAAATGTAACTGAAACACTTCCAGATGTATTGTGTGCGTGCTGCCACTATGAAACCAACTGTTTTACCTTTAGACAAAAACAGGACAACCTGTGTTTTTCCTTGGTTATCACAACTGTGATTAAACCGTGGACGGATGCAGCAAAGAGTGTGGAAATAATGACGAGAGGTTTTGCCAATACACACTCAACATCTCAAATGTCCAGTACTGAATGGAGTCGGTCAGTTCTGTTTTCCTACAACATAAAAGAGTGATGTTGAGCTTCAGCACATTCGGCACGCAACACTGAATCTGCTTGTCTGCTTCTGTATTCAGTCTCTTGGTGCCTTGCAACAAACACATCAATGAAAAAAGGTCTTTGGTGGAGGAACAAAAAGATCTTGGAGCAACACTTTCAACATGTGGTGAAAAACATGTTAAAGCTCAATTAAAGTTGGTTTGTAGATGTATGATTAATACATCTCTTTGCCTCTTTTTCTTCTTATTATTTCTCTTTTTCTCTATCTGTGCATGGACAGAATCTGGCTGCTCTACAAACAACTGCCTCTTCAATTGCCGGCAAAATACACCCTTTCACCAGGCGGGTAGCAATCATGTGCTCCACTCACCCTCCTAGCGTCTGCACAACATCTGCAGCGCCCCGAGCACTCACAGGACAAATTAGACCAGGAAATGTTGCTCATCGTTTGTTGCCATGACGCAAACTTTTTCTTTCCCTCTTTGTGAGGCATGGCGAGGAGGAGCCATGCATGCTCATAAGCAGATAATTGGGCTGCTGACACTTTGCTCAGGCTGCACTGTGAAGAAATTTGTTTTGTTTCTCTGTCGAGATTTCCTTGAATGTGCTTCCGCCAATTCTAGTTTCCTTCTGCTTTGCTTCAGCACCCTGCATGGTTGACATAGCAGCCCAACAAACTGGGACATGTGAAAAATAGAGCTCGCTGTGCTGTCTGTTCTCAAACTCAGTAAGGCAGATCGTTTTTCCATTTCACTTGGAGATGAGTAGAATGTGTAAAATCCTGCAGCAGAAAGCAAAGGGCAGAGGTTTGACAGAGAGAAGGCCTCTGTTTAAAAGTTCTGATTTTAGGATATAAACATCCACATTCTCTGGCCTGGCTTTCACTTCTGTCTGTGTGCGAGACAGTAGCAGTGTATTTGTTTCTGTGTGTGTGTGTGTGTGTGTGTGTGGCACCATATGCCATCCACCTTGCACAGCCTTTTTTTAGATGGACTCTTTTCTTTTTCTAAAAAAAAACAAAAAAAAAACAGCTGTCAAGCAATCTCACTAAATTATTTATTATTTATGATGCTCTTTTTTTTTTGCAAGTCACTCAAGGCTATCTTTGCTTCTGATACAAGATTGCATTTTAAAGCATACACAACTTTAATTAACTCAAACTGCTATCAGCCGAAATGCCTCTCGAAAGCAGTGACGCGTGAAAAATAACACAAACATTTGTCAGTTTAGAACTAATGACGGGTGATATTAAGATAGAGGTATTGCTTTAGTGATGGTAGGCCTGCTAACTGGATGTTTCAGTGCTCAGTTTGCAAAGAGTAATATGGGAGGGAGAGTTTTACCATCAGCTACCCGAAAAATGCATATTAAAGGGTCCATTCAGCCAAATTACAACAAGACATGCCCTGGTGGGATCTAACCATGCTGAGAGTTTGGCTCTGAGATCTTGTGAGGCACACGCCATCCTGTAATTGTAGGTGTATTGATCCCCGTCGCTGTGCTTCAGTGTCAGAGTGTCAGGTAACACTGTCCCCAGTGCACACTTTGAGTCTGACCTCTTTATATATCTGCCATGATGCACATAGACATCGGATCGCATGTGAATGCAGCAGCTGGTCACCCCGGAAATATGAGAAGCATGCGGCGCTTGATTCTCCTGCAGGCAGACCTTCATCTCCTGTTCTAACTTTTATTGTGTGCGTCCAGTAAAAGGTGCATGAGTGACAGATTTGAATGAGCCAATACCATGCGAGTGTTTGCTGAGTGTGTTTTTGTTAAGAGCCTGGGGCTCTTTGATATTAAGACTTTCCAATCAGGTCTGCGGATGTGAACCATTTGGTCCATTTTGCAACCAATACGAGGCGCAGAGGATTGAGAGTAAACGAGTTAGTGCACACAGGAATAATATAACAATATTACACACACCAGTGCTGCCAACACTATTCCCGTGTCAGACCACAACTCATGCAGATGGCTGTGAGGATGAGAGTGTGAAGCTACACATCGCTGCCAGTGTCTCTTCGGTCCACCGGGGACACTCCATTGACTGGCTGCTAGATTCATTTAATTCCCACATGGGAACACAATGTGCATGGATGTCCTTAGCTACAATAGTCACAATAAAAGAACCGGGGCTCTGTGTGTGTCTCTCAGAGGTCGATGGTGTCTGATATGAGATCTGTCCCCGAGGATAATGAGTGGAGCCAAGCTGACTGTGCTAATGATCCGCCGTGTTCAAGGATAATTACTTGTGGCTCTTCTGTCGGGTTTCAAAGGGATCATGATGCATTTGTTATTGTTTTACAAATAGCTGGTCTATTGCACAAATGTATTGTACATATTGAATGCATGAGTGAAGCTGCAATGGACACATCCACTGAAGTGTGTGCTGGCTTTCAGTCCAGGGCTGACAACAATGTAAACGTAACATCATGAAATAAATATCATACAAGAATTATCACCATTTTAATTGTTAAAATTGGACATTGTGAGTTTGTAAAAGCATTACATAGTAATTTAATCTCGGCGTTGCTGTGCCTGCTGCCATGGACTACTGTTGATACTATTGCTATACTATTGGAACCAAAGGGCGTGGGCTGCACGAGATTTCTGCCTAAAAGCCTATTAAGGCAGGTTTTTCTCGCCACTGTCGCTGTAACACTTGCCCCTGGGTGATGTTGGGACTTTGAAATTTTATTGACTCTGGAAATTTTGAGTGTATTCTTGTCCTGCTCAATGTGTTAAGTGTCCTGAGATGACTTCTGTTGTTGTGAAAAATTGAATTGAATTAATGATTATGGTATCAGTAGGTAATAAATTAGCCTGACCTCACACAGCACAATTTTAAGGACATTCCATGTGTCATGATAATGCTCGCTCACAGCTGCCAAGTCTTATTCTCACCTTTTTTACTACGAGAGTCGTATCTGAGAGGAGCATATTCACATGTGTGCCTTTAATATTGCATTTAGTACAGACTAGATGGCAAAAAAGCAAGAATGACATTATTTTTTCACGTTAAATGACTTAGAAATTGTTGCGTCATTCACACACCATTTCATAAGACCAGGTTGAATCATTACACAGGTCTCCATACTGATTGATTTCCATTTAAGTGTGCCTGTTTCAGGGCCCTGGTATTAACACATGCTCTCTCTGACACGGCTTGCTATGAAAAATAAATAAAAAAACAGCCAAAGTGACAACATTTTTCCAGTGAATATATTTGCTGACAGCAATTACATTGCCTCCATAACTTATTATGAGAAACAAATGAATGGAAAAACATTTCCAGGAGAAAGTGTTGGTGAAAAAGCATCCGCTCTATTCTCAGTTTGTATAGAGAAAATGAGATGACAGTTCTCTCATCGCCACCAGAGGTGGAAATGGGTCAAATTAAACACAAGCCATAGCTTTATGAAAATAAAGTGCTGTAGTCCATCCGTGAACTGGTGACCCTGCAGCATCTGAGGCTCATACATTTTTAACTGTTTAATTTATCTTCACATTCTCATTGCCCTTAGAACATGCTGAGCCTCACTTCCTTCTCAACCATATTGGAGCATTTGGACTTCATCCAAATATCAAATGTTAATGTTTGTTTCTATCGATCGCTTTGTTTTCTTATTAGCTTCTTTCTTCCTCTCTCTCTACTCTCTTTCTTCCATCTTTCTTTTCTTCTCCCGATGTCCTTCGCATGAAAGCCTGAACTTGCAGGTTGACCTTACGTGTTTGTGTTGAATTCCCCTCTATATCATGTTATGACCTGCTGAGCTGTGCATTAAATCACAAGTTGTGTCGGCCGGAGCTTCGAGCTAATGGGAGCCAAGGTTGGGGCACTTTGGCCTTGTTTTTACAGTAATGATGAAGAATAGAAAACACACCTTGCAAATCAATGTTGTTCTCCTTCTCTCTTGCAGTCTCAGCAGAAGTGCATTGTGATCTTTGCCTTGGTGTGCTGCTTCGCTGTACTGGTGGCTTTGATTTTCTCGGCAGTGGACATTTGGGGCGAAGATGAAGACGGGATCACAGAGGAGAACTGTAGCAGGAACTGCAGGTGAGCATTGCAGGACCACAAACACACAATCCATGTTCAGTGCAGTGGTTCCTAATGTCGTCACAAGTAACTGCTTTAGTAGCCGTTCTCAGCCCTGTGGTAAAACACTGCAAGGGTGTGTTGCTTCAGGTACTTGATGCTGTGTGAAACGTTGAGCCGGATTAAATGTGTTTACGTATTGTGATATTCAAAATCTTTTGCTAGCAAACAACATGGTAGTATTGGCTCTTCAGAAACCTATGTGGAAGCTATGTCCATCCAGACTATGGCTACAATTCACTGCTGCCATGATCACTACCAGCATTACACAATGTGTGGCTATTGCATTGATTTCTGTTTCTTTTTGCAGTGCATTTAACTTTTTTTTTAAAGATTTTTTGAGGCATAGACACCTTTATTAGCAGTGGATAGATCGGAAACATAGGAGAGAGAGAGGGTGTGTTACATGCAGTAAAGGACCTCCGGCCTGGATTCGGCATGCGCTCTAACCACTCCGCCACCTGCGTGCCAGTGCATTTCACTTTTTATGGTAGTTTTGAGAATTTCACGGTTTCTTTTTGTATTGTTTGTGCAGGTTTAGCAGTCATTCTTTATTCATAGGAGCTACAATGTGTCAAGTGAAGCAGTAGAGATGGAAAATGTATTAATTGTAATAAATAAACCTTTTCAAACTATAGTTGACATGATTTGGGATCTCTATCTTAAGCCATTGGTGAACTAATAACTGTTTTTTGGCTCCAGTTTTGAGCCATACATTTCCACTTACATTTAGGGCATTTAGCAGATGCTTTTATTCAAAGCGACTTACAATAAGTACATTTGTTGGAAGAAAGTGCAACAGTATATCGCTTTCAGTTCAGTAAGGATTTCACAAAAACAAGTTTCAAGCAAGCCTAATTGCGAAGTTAACCTGTAGCTGGTATACAACAGAGATAAGTGCTAAGATACAAAGTGCAAAATACTAAAGTAAGTGCCAGTACATACAAACAAGTAATGAGTACGTACTACATAAATCAATCCCTGTCTGTTTCCTGTTCCAGTCCAGCAGCTCTAACCCATTGGCACAATATATAACCTGCAGTATCTGAAAGCCCCACAGCATTGCTTGCATTCATTTAGAGAGAGTTTGCTGTTGTCTCAAAGTAAAACATAGTACATGCCAAGTACCAATACAAAACAACTTTGTGTTCCTATTGTAGCTTCCACTGACTTTGAATGATTATTGTTACTTTAGATTAGACCAGACCGAATAGGTTTTATATATACATTTTAAGAATATGGATCCTCAGACTACGATGTCCTGGCTCCAGAGTGAAACTGGCTGTTCTGCAGCCATTCTCGCTGATACAGCAATCCCTGCTCTCCACTTTGTATACTGGTTCCTCTCCATTAGAGGCTTCCAAATTACCAATCAGCCTTCAATTACTTCCCTCTCTCTGTCTCTTCCTTTATGCCCGTGTCCATCTACTCTCTCTCTCCTCTACCCCAAATCAGCCATGTAACAACCTTTCAGAGAACTCTATCAGGCATCCCTCTCTTCCACTTAAGGCTTCCACTTAAGGCTCCAAACTTGGAAAGCTGAATTGGACTCCTTTCCTGCTCTGAAGGACCTTGAGGGTATAGAATGAAAGATGGAGGGATGGGTGATGGGTGAGCCAGATGGAGGAGAAGAAGAGGAGGATTTGGGGTTGGACTGAGATGAACAGATTCATCAGCTGTTATTGGCAGCTTAAGACCTAACTTCTAACAAATCTCAGAAACGTGTGCTGTCATTTTTCCAAGGGTGCACTGTTATTTATATCCCATAAGCTTAATGACAAGGTTTTAAGGTGACATGCATCAATGAAAGACCTTTAAGGTGTGCAGGTGTAACATTATTGATGAATTCATCTATTGGCTCATAACAGCTTCTAGTTCAAAATAGGAAAAGTGACAGATTACTTTGAGACTAATGGGGCTTTCTCATAATCACTTCAATCACTAAAGGTGCTTGTGAAGCAGTCAGTATTCACTCGTTCAAAATAAGCCAGTGACTCACATACAAATGAAATTCATGAATTATTCATGATGTATTATTACATTACATTACATTATTATGTATTATAATAATAAAAACTGATCCTGTCTAACTTTGCATCTATTAAAAAAACTCTCTTTCACCTCAAAAGTTTACATATTTCAGCATAGTTGTAACACAATATGCTGATTTTTTTCATTTATTTTTCAACCCCTGCTGGGCCGAACCAAATTAGATCTGGAACGCTGGTCTGCCCTCCCCTTATCTCTCGCAGGTCTTTTCTTTCCCAGTCCATAGCAGCATACATTAAAAAACTCTTCTTTGACCAACTTATTTCATCTTTATTTGGAACGCCTCGGATATGTAAAGCTATCCATCAGAAACCCCTGTAGCTGGTGGGTTGGCCCTACAATCTCCAACAATATTATCGGTCCTGCAATATTAGACCTGCAAAGTCACTTTCCACCTGGCAATCCAAGTCCCCAGACACTGAAACGCTATGTTGGCTGGCCTTAGAGGCATCATCTGTCTCTACTTCCTTGGGTTCACCATATATCAAAATTCACTACCAATCCAATCATATCCAGTTCTGTTAAAATTTGGTTAAAACAATTTCCAAAGGCTTTTAAATTTCACTATCTCTATGAAAAAACATCTTACCAACCTGAGGGGTGGGGTGGGATTTGTATGGTGGGTGGATGGGTGGGTAATATATGCGTATATGTGCCCTTTGATTGCTGCATAAACTGTGTTTTTATATCTGAAGCTGAAAATAAACCTTGATTTAAACACGCCTTTTAGTAGCCTAAACAATGACTCAGCAGCTTTTTTGTTTGTGATGTTGTAATTCAAACATTCAGTCTTGTTGTTTTGTAGATTTTCCTTTCATCTTTTCCCCCCCTGCATAATGAACAATGCAAACGCCTGCATCTCAGGGACAGAAGACACGGGATGTTGCTACTGTGCTACTAAAATAAATTAAAAGAAATCCAGATAGATAGATGATGACAATCACTTCAAATCTTTGTCTGGCAGTACAGCAAAACATAAATCATACGATTTATAATATTCCCTCTGCAGCTTCAGGTATGATTGCAGTAAAACATGATTCCCCTTTACATCACTATGTGTTGCTTGTTGTTGGAGCAAAGTGGTCGCAGTTTATCTGATTGAAGCCAAATGACAGTCTGATGTATCCCTTGTGTACATGTGTAATTGCCTGGCGTCAGACGGTTGTTAAGCAGGTTAGTATTGATTTACAGTTGCCTTGTGGAAGGGCAGAACCAACAGAGAACCAGACTTGCTGCACCCCAAAAATGTAGCTTAGCTTTCAGCCCTCCTTGGCCAGTCGGCTGCTTAAGGATACCACATTAACTGTTTTTATATGAACGTTTGACAGCCACAGATAGCATTTTGTCAGTTCAGCTAGTGCAGTTGGCTATGTAACAGTTAGGCAGTTAGTTGGTGTCAGTATTTATTAACAATTAATTATTAAGTGATTCATACACCTATGGTATAACAAGAATAATTTAAACTTAAAGACCCGATGCAACAGGTTTGAGGAGAACAAATCATTCAAGTTCAGAGTTCAAAGACTCAACCAAACTCAAACCAACCAAAAAAGAGTAAATGCACAAACCAGAGAAATAAGGCTACTGAACTGACCAAACAACTCTCTTAAAGGTGTCATGTGTTGGATTTGGTGATATCTAGTATTGAAGATTGCAACCAACTGAAACTTCTCCAGGGTGCCAAGTGTTTAGGAGAACTACGATGGCCGACGCAAACATGTGAATGGCGGTATCTGGACCAAGTGTTCTGGGCTAACGTAGAAACATGGCGGCCGGCTACGTAGAAATTACCTGCTTCATGTGTTGTTATACAGTTCAAACAGGTCACCCTAAGATTGATGATACACTAAATAACATTCAGCCAGTAGATTCCCCTAAATGCTGCACATTGTTCCTTTAATCGAGGTATAACTGACAGGAGCTCACTACGAGCCTATCGTGAGCTCCGATTAGTACATGGAAACTATTGGCTGTCGTTCAAAATGTCAGGGAACACCAGGACAGCACCCTTGACAGACATAGAACTATAATACATTGAGTACCTGCATGCTACATTCATTTCAATAAACCAAAGAGAATCGAGGACAAAGAAACATTTACTTTAGTGGCTTAAGTTTCAAATCATCAATTTAAATTTACACATAAACCGTGTTTGCATGACAACAGTGTTCCTGATGTAACAGAGGAAACAGTGGACTTGACATTTAGCTACCTCAAAAATGAGCAGCATGCAGGGAGCAGTGCAGCAGCGGCTCCTGTGATGCCCATATTAATGTCCTGGCTGCCGTACACCCAGAGCTCAGGGCAGCTCATGAGAGGCTGGATAATTTATATCAGATGGCAGCGGCAGACACTGGTACAGCTCCTGCTGTTACTGTGTACAGCAGATACACAGCATCACAAACACTTACATGTGGATCTGGCAATTTTACAGACTATCCTAATGTGCGTTAGTGATTTTAACATGTAAATTTACCTCAGCCCTGACAGCTGTATATCACTTTATCTATATAATATATATATAATTTTAATCAAACGTCACTTGCTGCAAAGATGGGAAACTATTATCATTTAGATAAAGAAGGATTTGACATCCAGACACTATCTGTGCCTTGCTGTCTCATGTGTTCACACAATAAAGTTTCCACTGAGGTATTGGCATCTGGGGATGAATCTCACCCCTGAGTGTGCAGACGGGTTACAACAGCGTTGGGCAGCACAGGCTGAATAAATCCTTGAATCCCTTGCAGGCAGAGACGGCTATACCTCCCGGTTCTCTCCGCTTTTTTTTTTTTTTTTCATACAAGTCTGCCTGCCTGTTTAAATGAGTCAGAAGCACCATTCATCACACCTCCCATCGAGTACAGTGGACTGAGAGGATTTCTTTCAAAATAAGATTACCTCTCCTCCACTTCCATCTGTTTTCCATCCACCCTGGTTTTTCCTCATTGTTAGATTGTCCTAGTTTCTCGATGTCTTTATCGAACAAAGAGGACTGTATGCTGAGCACAGCAACACATAAATCTTCTCTGTAATTTCATCACAGCCCCTGCATTGTTTTGTTTGTGCCTTTTAGTCCTGTGTTCAGTCCTAAACCTCTGTGGCTGACAAGTGGAAAAATACCCACCCTCACTAAACTTTACTTGTCTATTGGCGGATTGTCTAAGACTAATTTCTATGAGGAGAAACCAGCCATGTTATGATCACAGAGCTGCGAGTCCTACAATTTGACCCTTGGCCACTCTCCAAAACCTGACTTCGCTTTACGTTAGCCAGGAATACATTTTCAAGCTGTGAGCTGGCAACTGGCCCCCACGATGTGATGCCAGTACATTATCACCTGCAGCACATGCTCCTGCTAGTGTGCCCTTCAGTGAAGCACTCCATAGACCCTGAGATGTCACACCTCGACTGACCCTGTGCTCTGACTGGCCTCAGTGCTAAGATCAGTTATTACTGCATTAAAGAGTCCCTGCCAGGGAATCAGCCTGAACAGACTCCAATGTGTTGAACTTTGGAAATAAATAGTGTGGAAAATAAGTATTTCCAATAAAATAATGAATCAAAATTAAGAATATGATGCATATAAGCAGGGGCACATTGGTTGGTGGACTGGCATCCAGTGTTATACAACTGTGGTTTGAAGACCCCTGCTTGACTCCAACCATGCACACTTTAACAATGACTTATTTATAAGCACACAATGGACTCGTCATGATGCACTTTTAACTCTACATCAGAGATCTTCAAAAGGGGGTCATGGACCCCTAGGGGGTCTGAAGAGTTACTGCAGAGTGTCCCTGAAATTATTTGAGCCCAAACCTTTTTTTCTTCCAAAAAATGTAAATGTATGTCCAAAAATACACCTTAACTGAAGACCTCTGCTCTACATATTGAGTCACCAAACTAATCTGCAGTATATTTGCCAAAACTTTTCTTATGAAATCCATCCCCTCACATGATTAGGGTAAAGTCTTGGGCAGAAGTGGTTCTTACTTTCTTGGAAAACATTTAATCCATAAACGTAATCAAGCATGGAGGTTCAAAATGTGTATCAGAGTTTGCCCTCACTGTTTCGCCGTCTCCCTGTTTATGTTTCTCTTATAAAATCTTACCGGTAGAAATCGACGTCTAAACCAGATATGGACTGAATGTGGTGAGCACTGGAGCTTGATAATAGTCTCGTTCTGTGTGGCTGCAGATCTAGGGCTGCCATGGTTAATTTAGTCTGTTGACTCCAGTGCTAATGTCCCTGTCAGGCGCCCTGGAGGGGTAAAATGAGTCATGGTTGACCAAGGGCAGGGGTATTCACAGTCCTTTTATATACCTTGCGTTGCAATCTGGACACACGTCAGGGAAGGACCCAGGGTCATCCGGTGTTTTGGGTCTTAGCATCGGACACCCTCACTCTCACCAAGGCGACCCAACCGGGGTTGGTCAAGTCCACTTATGCCTATAGCAGAACCAGAACCCTGTGCTGAGACTGTCCAGCAAAGACCCTGCAGCCCACTTCGATTGGCTCCCAGCGGGACTTTCAACCCTCCCTCCGACAATCAGCCACCAGCTCAGCATGTTTTGCTTTGTTTCTCTCCTGTGCCTCGCTTTAATTATGATGCAAATCAACTAACATTTTCCACATGATTTGACATTCATCTTGATGGGATAGTTTTATGATAGATAAAATACCTGACTGCACTAGCCTAAGGAGCTAATCTCAAAGATATGTCTATTCTACACTCCATGCAATCTACTGAATATGAATTAATGATGCTTGCTGCAACTACAGTATATTAGACTGCATCAGGCTGTTGATGACTACATTAAAATGCATAGTGTGAGAGCGCAGGGAGTCGTCTTTATGAGAAACCAAGAAGAAGGCAGCAAAAATGAGTCCCTTTTCCCTGACTAGGTGTTATTGAAACGGCATTGCTGACAACACCACACTTTAACCTTCCATCATTCTCAGCCCCTGCCAGAGGCAACCTATACAATATTTAATAAAGCTTTGTGGGCATTTTGGTCTTGAAATTGTGACAACTCTAATAATGCTACCGATCCAGAGTCGGGGTCAGCAGTAAGAAAGAACCTCATATCAGTGGCACCCAGGCTCATAATAATTATGCTACTTATTCAAACAGAGAACTGCTTTATGAAAGAACGCAAACCTCAAGTTCATTTCGTCAGCACTTTTCGATTAACAGGTCCCTTTGGCTCAGCCTAATGATGCTGTTTTGCAGCATAATTTAAGTGCAGGTCCTTATTTTCTTCATTATGTTCCTTCTTTACTCGTTATTTTCTCGTTATGTCCTACAGAGTAGTGCTTGTGGAAAACATCCCAGAAGACATCTCCTTCTTAGACAATGGCACAGCACACCTCCCTCTCTCAGCGGGGCTGTACAACTTACTGGACCGAGCTACCCGGGTCGTAGAGATAGTTTCCCCGCTGTGGCTCCTCAACTCCTCTGATTATGAATCCAGCTTCCAGCCCGCTGCCAGACAGGTAACCCAGATTTGACTCAACAGAAGTTGTGGCTTTTATTTCAATGTTGAACTCCTCTTCATGTCTTTGCCTTTGAGCTAATAATCAGTGATGGGAGTACTTGGATCCTTTATGTGAAGGGGACACATCATCATCTTTTCAGTACATCCACAAAATATATGTGAAATAAAACAAACCAATTATTTTTTATGGGCTAAACAAAAATCAGATTCAGGTCCACTCTCTACATCACATGCAGACTCACTATAATATATCATCTCACACCAGAGTATATCTACCCACGGCTGCACCATATTTTTCTTGCAAGTCAATCAGAGCAGACTGGGTTTTTGAGAGGTGTCTGACACTTCACAAAGAGGGTGAATACAGGTTTATTCAGACTGACACTATTATAAAAAAATAGCTTTTTTTCAGCATTAGAGCAAGTAAACATGAACTAGTAAAAGCCCAAAATCCTGAAAAAAGCAAAATCCGTCCCCTTAAAGTTAAAGCACAAACAATGGAGAAACTAGAAAAGGGCCTACAATTAATATTCAGAGTACAAAGCACCCAATTATGGGGAGTACAGTTGTATCAAAATATCAAATTAAATGTACTTGCTCTGCAATTTTTTTGATACATTATCATATGACATTATTAGGTTGTTAATGATGCATCAAAGAAAAAGCCGTTGTTGTAGCTGGTCGAGGTGGAGCTATTTTTAGATACAGCCAGAAAGTCCAAAAGGTGGAAAGATAAGTATCGGGGGTTGTGAGATGATTAATGGGGTTAAAAAGACAAAAGAAAAAAAAGGGGGGGATCAAGTTCTTCTACACTAATTCATAATAAAAAAAATTCTGTACGTTTTGCTCTTTTTTTAAAGAAGAAGAACAGAGACAAGCCAGGAAGATTAGCCCACTGGTTTAATGATTCGATTAAATTGTATTTTTTTTTTTATTAGCTTATCATATTAAGGCATCGCATAAGGGTAGGCTTAATGAATGTGTGATGTGTGTGAAAAGGTGGCTTGTAGTTGTACTGATGTTCTGATCTAGAGAAGCTTTTAATCCACTCTGTCAAACTCACTTTATCTGAAAATGATGTAAAATTAATGAAATGGAGTCAAAAGTGCAATATCTTCCTCTGAAACGGAGCATATTGTAAACGTGTAAAGCATCCTGATCTTCAGGTAAGTAAGAAGACTACACAGCTGTTACATCTCATGTTTATCATATCTTTTCTGCTACAATAAAGTAGACCAAATGGCAATATGGTATATGCTATGAGTGAACAGACACAGGTAGGATAATCAGTAACTGGCCCAGTAGAATGGGTTGCTGGTAGTCTGGGCTATTTTCAGGCTGGAAATGAGCTATTTATTTGGGGTTTGAACTGGATGTGTGTCATTGACAGTTGCCTGAAGGCACACACACACACACACACACACACACACACACACACACACACACACACACACACACACACACACACACACACACACACACACACACACACACACACACACACACAGAGAAGGGGGGGGGGGGGGGGGGGGGTCTGTGTTAAGGCATAGAGCATGTCAGCACTAATGAAAGCCTCAGGCTGTTGATTGGAACCTAATAGCTCCTGCCCAAGGCCTCCGGACAGATCAGAGTTAATGGCCCTTCATCCTCCAGCTTTCTGCAAAAAACAGCTGCCAAAAGGGAGACCACTCTTTGGAAGGGAAGAAAATGTAATCTACTGTAAAAGTGAACTTACAAGAAGTGAAGTTTCGAGATGCTTTTGTAGCACGTCTGCACTACACGTCTGTTTGTGTCCAAAGTCTTCTCTGCAAAAGAAGAAAAGGACTTTCTCTTGGAATATTTACAAGCTTAACAAGGGTGTACACTTTAAAGGTACACAAGTAACTTGGATTTACAAATTATATACAATAGATATAGAGATATTCTGAATGAGGGAGAATCATGGTTAAAGCCTCAACTTATTTCATTAGACCCTCCTAGTTCACACCTTTTCTCCACATCCCTGATGTGTAACAAGCTTTCTGCTAGAAATCTGAAATAATGATGACATAATCAAGGTTATTTTTCTCAAACTGAAGAGCTGTCTCCAGAGCCACGGAGGTTATTAAAAAATGTTTTTTACAGGCTGAATAGTCCTGATGAGTAAACTGAACTAAATGTCTCAACGTTAAAACTGCTCAAGGTGAATTTAATATGTTACGAAACAACAGACTTCCCAGTGTCAACACTGTCTCCTCTGGCAGGTTTGGTGTAAATCAATCTATACTGATGGAACAAAATATTACACATAAATATAGACACATCTTCCCATTTTACCAAATTCACCCCTCAATTGTCTCAATCACCTTTAACCTCTTTCTGTTCATCTACATCTCGTTTGTGATTGCTATGCATTTAACCAATCGATATGATTGGACATGATAGGTTTCACCTCTACTGACCTCTTCAATGCTCTTCATGAAAAAGAGTCTCTTCGTATTCGTAGTGTATCTAAGATTAAAATAACCTGGCAGCATATTGTTTTGTTTTTTATTTGTTGTACAGAGAGGATATATATATCATTAGTGCAGGTAGCTGGACAAACAAAAGAAAAGAGTCTCACCCACAAATACTTGATCAAAACAAGAAAAGAAACTAGACGTCCCAGTTCCTGGTTGAAGACAAAGGACCTCTGGGAAATGTAGCACCGAAATGTCACAGAAGTGATTTCTGCTTGTGCCGCAATATTCAAGAAAATCAAATCAGTGAACAAGAATCTTTCCTAAATGCATGAATATCATGTGACAGCAGAGATTCTGTGATGTGTTTCCCTCAGGGCAGGGCTCTGCTGTCCAGGCTACAAGGGCTGAAAGCTAAAGGGATCCAGCTGAAGATCTCCAGTGGGATGACCGACTCCACTGAGCTCGAGATGCTCGCCAAACACAGTCAGCTCCCCCTCTCGCCATATTATACATTCTGTGTCTGTGTTCAAACACGCTGCAGCTCTGTTGACTGTTTCCTCTCCATGTTTGTCCTGCTCATCCACTCGTGTTTCACTTTGTTAAATGTTGTTTCTGCCTGTGGAAGGATCTGCGTGTTATCTTTCTCCTTGTCTCACACGTTACTCCGTTTCAGTCTTTTTTTTTTCTCTTCATCACTGCTGTTTCTCTCACACTTCAGGCGCTGAAGTCCACTACGTGAACACGACAGCGCTGATCAAAGGCCACCTTCACTCCTCCTTCTGGGTGGTCGACCGGAGACATTTCTACTTCGGCAGCGCCAGCATGGACTGGAGATCCCTTGCCACTGTATCCAAGATCAGCCATGCATCACAGCACGCGCATGCTCACACTGAAACATATGCAGACTCACACTCAAAAAACAGGGGCTGTGTCAGAGACATCTGAGAAAAATGCAAATCGCAGTCTCAGTCCTGTAAATTCTGAAGTTGAAGCGTAACACAAAATCGGCAAATTGTAACGATTTCAAATCACAAACTTACAAACTCTGTTGTCATTTTGTATCCAACAGATTTACATGAGATTTAATTAAACACCAGACTAACAGGAAATATAGCATTTTATTTCCTAGTTCCCAGCCCTCTCATGCATATGGATGTTACAGTAATGTCTTGATTGCCTGTTAATTTATTGCATTTATTGGCAATTTTGTCCAGATTTTATACAGATTTATTTATTACCACAGATAACACATAAGTACTTCACTTGGAATAATGACTAAATCATTTATTATTTATAGGATTCAGTTGCTGACACATGCACAATAACACATGTCGGCAAGTTATGGATCAAATCAAAACACATTTGAACCATTAGAGAGATTTGATTTGTCTTCATCTTCAAAAAGTAATTGATGGGTAGAGTGCATGGGTGTGTGCGTTTTAGGGGGGGATGCAAAAATAGCAAGTGGCCATTCTTTCATCTTCTTCTTCAAAGCTGAGATCCTTGCACGGTTCATTCAAGTGCAGACTCATTTGTTAGGCATCTTTATCTATCTTTAGACACAAAGGACTTGGTGCATGTCGGTGTGTTTTAAGGGAGATGGAATAGGTTGTGTCAATGTAGACTTCAGTCAATGGGATCTAAGCTGTACTGAATACTCTGCTCATGTAAACACTGCAGGGAGAGAAAGAATGTGTGGAGTGAAAGTGGAGGCAATTTAGAAGGAGAAATTGAAAAGTGTCTCTTTGAAATGAAAACGCAGCAGAGAGCAAAGAAAGAAAATAAAGAAATAAGAGAAGAACCACTCTGGATTGGATTTTTTTGGAAATAAATAAATCTGATGGGGATAAAGATGCTAGACAGCATCTTTGCTGATCTTGGACATTATCTTGAGCTGTCTCCATGGTTATGGTGAGCTAACAGAGATTGTGTTTGTTCTCCAGAGGAAGGAGCTGGGCGTGTTGGTGTACGACTGTAGCTGTCTGGCTCTGGACCTCCACAGGGTGTTCAGCCTCTACTGGGGGCTGCAGTACAGAGACTTCATCCCATCCTTCTGGTCTAAGCGCCTCTTTGCCCTCTACAACAGGGACACGCCCCTGGAGCTCACTTTCAACAGCACAAAGGCTCAGGCCTACATCTCTGTAAGTGGTGGATAAAGCATTAGTTTCTATTGTTCATCTGGACTCTGCAACCTTTAGCATTTGGAGTCTAAAGTTAGTAAAGTATTTATCAGATAATAGCATTCAAATGCCTTCCAAGAAAGGATATTAGGCTAATTGGTTGCTCACATATTTCAGTCATGAGTTAGTTTTAATGGATGTTACGGATAGAACAACCTTTACAAAAGTGAACCACAGAGTTTGGTTTAATTTGGCGGATTCAGATTTTGGGACAAGTTTGTATATCAGTTGTGGAGAACTAACGGTACTATTCCATGCTATTTTGACAGTTTTTTAACTCTTCATTCGACTTTAATCCTTTCACAGGGTTTCAGTTCATGAAAGTTAATTGTAAATCTTTTTGGTGCCCTAAAAATGTCTCGTTCAGCGTCTGGTCGTACTCTGTTCCACACACTCCACACACTTCTGCTTTGCAAAAAGCCAAAAACCAAGGTGGCAATGGGCAAAATGCGATGACGTAACGTGAGCGTAACCAAGCCAATCAGTGCCACACACACCTGATTGCAGAGAGGTGATTCACTCTCCCTGAGACAAAAGATTGCGAGCCCTCACAAAAGGTCTATTATCAGAAACTTAACAATACATATCAGCTGAACTTAGACACATATATTCAGGTTTTATAACGAGGGACTCTTTATAAAGTACAACACACTGTGGAGCAACCATCCCCAGTGGAGGTGACAGTTGTACCACGTGACTCTGTGGGACACCGTGTCTTTCAGTGTCATCTTCTTCCTGAAGATGAGTGACGATGATGTCATCCAACCTGCAGGAGCAGCATATCTGCATATTATTAAGATTCTGTTCTGAGTCACTGTCTTAATACACATCTGGTTACGTCTTCTATCACCTTTTACCAGTGTGTCCTAAATGTCTTCTCCTCCGACAGAGCTCCCCAGATGTTTTCATCCCCAAAGACCGTAGCAGTGATCTTGAAGCCATTTCCAGGGTCATCATGGAAGCCCGCCATTTCATATACATCTCCATCATCGATTACCTGCCCCTGTTCAGCCGCAACGCTCACAGGTTAGAACTGCTGTGTTGCTTTGGAAGCCCTTTGTATTCCCTTGCATTCATCTTCAAAAGCTTGGCTGCTTAGCTTCGGTTCAAGTGATTATACTCTGTGTGTCCATATTTGTCTGTGCGTTTATGTGTGTGCCAAGGTACTGGTCCCGTATTGATGGTCTTATCCGGGAGGCTTTGATCCTGAGGAAGGTCCGGGTCCGTCTGCTGATAAGTTGCTGGGAAAATACTCATCCACTTACTTTCAACTTCGTCTGGTCCCTGAGGAGCCTGTGCATGGAGCAGGCCAACTGCTCACTGGAAGCAGTGAGTACAAGGCCACTACCTACTATTTTTAACTCTACGGAGATGCTTTATCGATGTTCACCACTGTGTGTGTGTGTGTGTGTGTGTGTGTGTGTGTGTGTGTGTAGAAATTCTTCAACCCCAGAGTGCAGCGGGATGGCAGTCTCCAGGGAATAAACCACAACAGGTTTATAGTGACAGACAGAGCCATTTATTTAGGTGAGCTCATCGACTAGACTTTATGATGGTGTCCTACATGTTTCTGCTCACCACACAGACCCCAACTATAAATTGTTGCTTTTACATTATAGTGTGCAGACTAACAGTATGAATAATAATAATAATAATAATGAATATTAGTATGAATTAGTGAGCTTTACTGGTGCTGATATTCATGTTTGTGAAGTTTGGAAAAAGCCCGGCCAGATGTTTCCCCTTGCTAAGTCTCAGAAAGAAAGCAAAGTCATCTTGGTGTTTTAAGATTTTTTGGCTTCCAGCTGTGGTCACTTTGTTTCTTTCTCTGTGACCTGACAGGTAACCTTGACTGGGTAGGGAACGAGTTTACATTTAATGCAGGAGCAGGCCTGGTGATCAGTCAGCCAGAGGGCGTCGAGGAGCGGAACTCCACTGTTGTGGATCAGCTGCGGGCCGCGTTCGAGAGGGACTGGTTTTCACGTTACACACGCTCACTGCAGGCCAATAAGATCCCCGTCTGCAACAAGCACCAGATCAACAGGCTGGTGCCCGTCAAATCTAGCCACCCAGACAACGGACCGGCGCCCATCAGAACAGGCCAGCACGAAAAAGGACCTGCACCGCTGAGACACGGCCACAAAGATGACGAACAGGCGCCAGTTAAAACAAAGCACCATGACGACAGACTTAGCAAAATCGGTCGCCAAGGCAAGGCCAGTGGACCGGTGCCAGTTATAGACAGTTTCCAAGAGAGGGGAGGAGTCAAAATGAGTCACCTTGGCAACAGACAGGTACAAATCAAAGGTAACAACGGTGATAATCCAGTGGATTTACCCAGTGAGAGCAGCGGCAGCAGAGAGATCTTCAACGGGTCCCTGTGATCACGAAGCACGATAAGTTCCTTTTCACCGAATGATGAGAACTGTTCTGTTCCAGTGACGACAGACTGAACACGCTGGATCTTTGTAGCATTTTTTCGTTGCCATTTCGAAGGAAACAAAAACTTAAAATCTGGTTTGCAGGACTCGATGGTGTTCACTGAAGAACTATAGGAAAGTAAACGCTCTACTGAAGTCACTGAAGGCACTTTTGATGGATTTTTTACCAAAACATTTTGGTTTGGACGATTAAAACACTGTAATAACAACATAAACCGTACTACTTATTTCATCTTTTTTCTTTCCTGATTGAGATCTCTCAAGCAGAGGATACAGATTCAAACGTCTGATTGCCTAATCATTGTATTGTCACTTTAGCTGTTATGTGGCTGTCATCATGTATCACCCTTTAAAAGTGAGGATGACGCCTGCATGCCTATGCAGTCATGGGGAGCAGTGCAGCATGTGTAGCTACGTTTAGCATTAGAGATGCACCCCAAAGTAGTGGAAGATTGACTACGCAGCTTCACATGTTGTGGCTCTCTTTTTGCCTCTGGTGGGACACTTTGGTCTCATATAAATAGTTTGTGCATCTAAAGCAGTATTCTGAATAATTCACTGTCCGTTCAAATACTCAAAACTGTAAACAAATGTATTACCACTGATAACGTTAGATCTTTGTCCCAGACCAGGCAAACCTGAAACTATCAATTTCACATAGACCCATCTAAAGGGCTTTTTAAACCTTTGCAAATTCATTTTCACTCCTAAGAACATCCTGAAATTGCCAAACTTTGCATTTAGTCCTGTAATGGAAACAACCCAACTCGCTTTGAGTGCTGACAGCTGAGGAGCTGGGGCTCTAAAAGGATGATAAAATCATGCCCATCATGATTTAATGTCAATACCTGAAGCTCTAAACACTACAGTCAGCGGTTACATAATCCAGGACTTGATGCGACATTTATCTCTCCACAGCAGGATGGTGAATGTCAAAACTGTGTTTATTAAATAACACCAATGTATGGTGTGGAGTTTTAAATCAGTCGCCGCCATTGAAAAGATATTGTTTTAAACTATTTTTCCCTGGAGGAAAATATTGATCTGGAAGGGTCCTTATGATAATCATTCCAGTTCCCATATACAAATCCTAGGAAAATAATACAAATTTAATGGATATCTACTGTATAGCTCTCTTCTGCATGCACTGTTGGGACGTATTGAGCAAATAGGGGACCAGAGGGTCTCTGCTGCCAGCCAAATCAATACAATGAATTTTTAACGGAGCTTGACAGTTGCAGTTGCTGCAGTTTAACCTCAAGGACATTGTCGCCATTGACTGAATATATATTATCTTTACGGCGTGCAGGTGGAGCTAAACATACACGATTGTTATTAAAGAACAGCTGATTTACTTTCGACTTAAAGCTTGTAGCAGTTTTCATCTGCATTTTGAATGATTAACTGTCAGTTTCAGACCTTTAATGGAAGACATGTTTTTTAAACTTCCAAAGCCATTAATCAAGGGAAAAGGGAGACATTTCCATAGAGGGCTACATAGGGATGTCTTTATCAACAGTATGCAGGGTGTTATGGTCTGTACTTTAATGTTAAAGCAGGTGTAATGAACAGAGAACCACTGGATACTTTAATTTAGCTTTAGCTGTAACCAGAAATAACATAAAAATAGACAGGCAGTCATTTATATTACGTGATTTTTTAAATGAAGCTCTTTTTGTGTTACAGGTCAAAAGGAATTTCCACCATGCAGACTCAGTTCAGTGAGTCATAACATGTTCCCTTTCCTGTGGAAAATCACACAAAACACGCCACATGACAATTGTAATTTGGTCATGATGGATAACTTGTGCCATCTAGAGGATGTTTTGAAAAGACCATTTCTTTTCACGTTTTTCTACATGATTCCTATGATTCCTTTAAAAACACAACGTATCTTTAACATGCGTTGTTCACAACTGCTGTTTGTATGCCGATCCTTATAAAAGGTATACATTATGTTTATATACAATTTTTTTGGTATTGTTTATAAGACAGCACATATTCTACTCACAGCAAAGAATGGGAAGTTAATATATACAGCATTCAAGTGTTAATCAATAATAATGTAATAAAAATAGCAATTCCATGTTTAATTTTAACATGCATAAAACAAAAAATGTGTGCTAACACTTTCTCACAAGCATCAATTCATCCGTAAAATGATGAGTCCCTCTTATA
Organism: Eutrigla gurnardus; assembly: GCF_963514095.1. Classification (NCBI taxonomy): domain Eukaryota; kingdom Metazoa; phylum Chordata; class Actinopteri; order Perciformes; family Triglidae; genus Eutrigla; species Eutrigla gurnardus. Next base: position 15,672,115 of record NC_139925.1, read on the forward strand.
TGACAGTAACACCTATATAAGCAAACATTCTGTTTCATTTCTGCAAGTTTCTAAATACAGTAATTATGTCCACTTATTTTTTCTTACAAAGCACTAAATTGACAAACTGTATTACATGTAATCTGATAGCTGATCTAGAGTAAGATTCAATACTGCTGCTATTGTCTATGATTGTTACACAGGGGGCACTTTGCGTATATTACTTGTTTGATTGTTTGTTTTCAAAGTATTTTGATAATTAAAAACTGACTATTTTCCAGTGAGCAAGGACCAGGACTACACCTTTAATCAACGCTTTACAATTTGCTTCATGCAAATAACAAAATCCAAGCAAAGACAAAAGGAATGTTTCCCCTGTCCATCCCTCCAGTGAGATTAAAGACAGGAATAGAACCACAACTTTCACTGAATACTTTGTGAACGATGCTGTTCTTTTGTTGAGGCCAGAAGGGTGGATGGGTTTGATGTAGCTGCAAAGTTGAACAGACTGAAGCACCAGCCTGGTTTGATTGAAATGCTTTTTTAATGTTGCCTATACCTTTATTCTATTGAATTGTTTCGGCATGACTGCTGCTTGCATGCCCTGCCTTTATGAAATGTGCACAGAAGCTATGAGCCTTTCTAGAGATAATGATAATAATGAAAGCGTATATACCTTTAAAAAGAAACTACAGAAGGAATGTATTTATTTATGGGATACCCTTGTTTATGCACACTGAATTATTATCGCTATGGTTTTTACTCTTAATAATAATAATAATAAAAAACTCTTAGCTTGTTGTGTCTTTGTTTGTGTTTAAGTATAAGTGACTTGTGTATCCTTAACACAAAGGCTGTTAATTAAAACACGGTGGCTTACCTCAGAAGTTAATCCTGAGTAGCTACATCACTGAGGCTATTTATCATGAAGCCTGAATGGACAGATTCAAGTTGCAACTGGAACACATTGGCTGATTGTAGACAGAATAATTACCAAATATATTCACCCCAATTCATCACACAGGCATGTTTGTGCATAACTGCATCATATTTCTGATTAGTGTTTGACTGGTGATAATTGGCCACACACACACACACACACACACACACACACACACACGAACAATCATCAGTGTGTGTTTGCAGAAGTGATAGAATGTTACGAGGTAAATTAACTCTAAGTAAGTACTGTACTTCCATACAAATTTGAGGTACTGCACTTGAACTCTGTTCAGAGGTATATATTCTACTTCATACTCCAGCAAATTATTTGATAGCTTTATTTACTAGGTACATTACAAATTAAATGAATGCATTAAAAATGGAAAATGAATAGTTTTTATGCCAAAAATGCAAAACCATGTCATGGTTCCAGCTGTTTATGTATGACTTGCTTTATTCCTTTTGATTATTTTAATTGTTTTAATTTATTTTTAGTAATATTGAAGCTTTGGACTATTTGGTTGAAGAAACCTCTTGGGTAATTGCGATTTTTTTTTTTTTATTTTTTTTTTTTTACAAACCAAGGAATTGAGAAAATCGAGAAAATACATAACCTGTAATAAAATAGAAATGATCAATAGATGTAGAATACAACATAGTTTAAAAAAAATGAGCTGCACCTCAGCCAACAACAGCTTACACTATAAAGCATGAGTAATAACCTACTAATCTAAATATATAATGCAGTATAGAATAATTTAACAGTCACAGCGGTATTTCACTGGTATTAGCACTTTAGCATGCTTAAGTAATGAATCTGAATTCTTAACACTGCTGTTAACTTGTAAGATAATTCAATGCTGCATACATGTTCAGTGTAGAGGCTGGTGGAAAAGAAAGTGGTGGTATGAAATAAAGTGAACAGCAGCAGAGATAGGCCTACCTGTGGCTGATATGTGTCTTGTCTGGGCGCGAGCAGCATCGGGCTGACGTAACGGTTACCGCAGCAACCGATTAGGCGTCACCACCCCGGGCTGCAAATTCATGAGTGCGCTTCTCTTCCCGGAGACCGTCCCGTCCCGTCAAGAGGGGGAAAACGGCCGCCGTCGCGCTCACTGGGGACTGGTTTATGAAGGGCCGTAAACCAAATGTCTTGTCCCCGTCGGTGTCGGCTGTGTGTGTTCTCGGTGTAGCCGAGCTGACGAACAACGCCGCGCTGGTGTTGTTGTTGTTACTCAGCAGCAGCGGCGGCGTCCAACATGGCTGAGGACGACAGCGAATGGGTTGTGGAGGGCATCGTCGGCTACCTGGGAAGTCCCGAGTGGGTTATTCCTGTCACGGACTTTATGGAAAACAAATGCACAGGTAAAAGAGGTTATCCGACGTGTTCAGCGTCGGACATCTGGCTGCACAGTAAAAGCTCACCGTTAGCGCGTTGGCTAAGCTAACGCTAACTTGCGACTGCGATGTTTGTGTTTGTAGCACAGGCTGCGATATTTACTCCGCACTTTATGTAACACGCGTCCCTTTTTTGCGAGTTTATCGCACAACATTCCCCTCGATATGAAGCCACAAGTCGACAAAGGTTGCAAGTCATAATTCAGTAAAGGGAAAAAGCTATTAGTGAACGTCGGGAACATAGCTAGCAAGGTAACTTAGAAACCAAACAGATCATGTATATGAAGTTATTGGGTTTAATGAACGCTGCAAAACATACATAGTTGGGCAAGAAGAAAGATGTGAGGCAAATGTCTCTATGGTTACAGTATAAACGTTGAATTACTAACATATGTCATCACTTTGGCCTTTTCGTAGTTTTTGATGACGAAGATGAAAATAAGTTATCATACACAGAGATCCACCAGCAGTATAAGAAATTGGTGAGTACATTCATTATCAACATCAACATTAACTCACTAGTGGCTTTGATATTATTATTATTATTGACTCATGGAGCTGGACTGATGTAAGCTGCTTTGTCCCTTTGTAGGTGGAGAAGCTGTTGGGGAATTACATGCAGGAGGTTGGCATCAACGAGCAGCAGTTTCTGGATGCATGCACCTCTCCTTTTGCCAAGTCCAAAACACTGCAGGTACATTAAGCTCAGCAGTTTCTACGCCACTGTCACCCTGCCAGCTGACCTGAATGGAGAATCAAGGGGATGGGATTTGCTTACATAACCCCAGTTATGCCGTGTATCTCCGTCTCCTCCTTTGAGGCAGATGTGTGAGATCCCGTATGTGATAGATTTTCCCCTGAATTTAGATCCGTCCTATTCCATAGCTGTTGGGCAGAAGTGTGTTACCTAAACAGTTAACTGAATGTACATTAGATAAAGCATCCACCATGGCTGCAGCATGCAATTGTCAAGGCAGGTCAGTTCCAAGTAACAGATATTCATCAAAGGATCTCTCGTGTTTTCATAACCGCACCTCCAATTTGAAATGATATACTCCTGTTTATGTTGTTGCCACTTTAAACGTTTTAATCAAATGTTGCAGTACCACAGGGCCTGTCAACTCTATGTCTTTGTTCAATAGTATTTATGGCAGACTATCTACAACTGCAAAATTGACGAGGTGCTCATAATATATTATAATAAAGCAGAAATTAGCTCCAATGTTGTTTTTCTCTGCCTCTTCTTCAGTCTCCTGAGAGGTTAACATAGTTTGATGATGTCACATCAGTCTCTCATATGGCCTATGGAGTATTCATGCCTTCCAAAGTTGCCATTCGTTTAGTCAAAAAATCTTTCATGAAGATGTTTGTCGTTCATTTATTTAAAACCTTGGAAAGTTGTAATTGTTCACCCAAGTTTGAGACAACTTGACACAAATAACATGACATTTTAAACTTGTATTATTTTAGCTTGAATGGGAATTTTAAGACAGTATTAGTCACAGATTTTATAGTCTATCATAAGCCTTCTATAATCCTTGACACTGATCAACAGTTGTAATATAGTTGTGCCAGATTGGCAGAGATGCAGATCTGGATTTCATCGCAATCCTCAATTTCTTACCACTGAGAAACAGTTAAGTATTAATAGTCTGCAAAGCAGGTCACGTTCTCATACAACAAAGATTAACAGAAGTTGTAGTTCACAGAGGTTGTGTCTTCTGTTACAGTTTGCCCATGCAGAGAATTTGCATAAAAAATAGAAAACAGTCTCATGCAGTCTTACAAACAGCAGTACAAAGGCCTCATTTTGTGTTTTGTGTTGCTTTTTACATGCTTTTTGGGTTCGGCTTTATGAGAGATTGCTTGCTTCACCATTTGTGGCTATTAAAGTCAGCTAAGCACAATCTACCTGAATGAACCGTCCTGATTGAGAACACTAGAAAAATAAAAGTAATAAGGCCCTGGTTTATAATCACAGAATAATCATAAAACATTCATATTATTAGCTTTATCTTACCATTAATTTGTGTAGGCTCACATGAAATATGGCACAGGGCACTGTATCTTCCCTGAAAAGTGTCTTGGACTGAGAACCTGGTGACCCAGTTGAACTTGAGGACTGAACTTGCTTTAAAGGATGGGCGGAAAGGGTTACTGGACAGAAAGCTAAAGTGAAACACAAGGGCTAAGCACCCCTGTTTGCAAACATGGCTTAATATGTGTAGGGACTTGAGAAGAGAGAACATACTGGACGTACTGTACATCCTGTCCTGATCTACAGGGACCTAACAGGGCTAAGATATCCATGTAGGGACGTCACTTATTGAGTCTTTGTCATTCAGGATCAGACACCTTAGTTCAGAGCACTGCTGCTTAAAAGTGATTCCATAAAGGAGAACATATTTGAAATACTGAAACAGTTTAATGGCTGACAAGTGTTTTCAAATGTGTCTCTATTCTTTGCAATAGGTGCAATATTTTTGCAAAAGTAAGGTTTAGCCTTCTGCATACGTTTGATATGAAAATAATATATTATATTTAAATAGACAGATCTTTAACTTACAGAATGACGATCAATCAGTCATGATGCATCAAAATGCACATTACATAGAGACTGTATCAGTCATTTGCATGTACTGCATCTATATAGTTCTGTTTACTGACCTTTTCTCTGCCTAGTCACAATGCCATTCATTCATCATTATCTTGTGGACACAGTCGTTTTTCATGGCCTCATGTGGTTGCTGTTTTCAGTCCGTGTTCCAGCCAGTTCTGGCCACAGATGATTTCCAGACATTTCGCACAATGATGGTCCAGAAGAACATGGAGCTGCAGCTTCAGGCCCTCAGAGTCATTAAAGAAAGGAACGGTATGATAACAAGAAAAATGCACCACCCAAACATCCCACAAAGAAACAGTAAAACACACTGTGATATAGCTGCAGGGCGGTAATATGCCTGCTCTGTGTGTAGGGGCCCTCCCGGAGTGTCTGACTGATGGCGTGGACGTGATGACAGAGTTGCAGGACCAAGAGATGAAAATCCTGCAGGAGGTTCTCAAGTAAGTCCTTTCTCTCTCTCTCTCTCTCTCTCTCTCTCTCTCTCTCTCTCTCTCTCTCTCTCTCTCTCTCTCTCTCTCTCTCCTACTCTCTTCTTTCTGATAAAGAAATATTATGCTTCCTGAACTGTGCAATTGTGATGTCACGGTCAGCAACGATGAATTGGCTAATATCTCTTATTCTGACAAAAAGCACAAAAATCTGCTGTCTAAGATTGCAGTCATTGACAATGTTTACGTGAAGTGTAGGCCTAGTTTGATCTCTTAATCCTCAACCTTTTATGAGGCTCAAAATATATACATTACACATGCAACAACCAAACACTAAATAGAAAAATCTGTTTCTCTTATTGTATAAGGCTGACATGTAATTTAACTCTCATCATTAATTTTTTCCACGTTATTCCCTATTTTCTTTATGCGTCCACAGCCCGTATGCGTCCAGGAGTCTAGCAGCTCCTGTCCCTGCTCTCTAATGGGATTTTGCTTGTGGCAGCCTGGCCAACTAGAACACACTGATTCTAATGGGACCTCGCTAGTTAAGCTCCTTAGGGTCCAGCTAATTTAGATTGGAGGGATTGACACTTAACAAGCAACTGAGAGAAAATATATTTTTATCCTCTTTGTCTTACCAGGGTACCTTGGCTGCGTGTCAACTTTGAGAGATTCCAAGACACTTTCAATTTCACCTTTTTCTCACTACATACACTACTAATACAATGCCTTTCTGCAACTGACTTCCTTACAAGCACTTGAATCCACCATTTCACCCCCTTAAGTCCCTGATTGCAATTGCATTACCATGCAATTATAACATACCTTGAAATTCTAAAGGCAGTTAAACATTTGGATAAACAATCTCTGTGTGAAAACTTAATGCACTTAAAGAAGAACCATCGTTAGGATTAATCATCAAGTCATAAATCAATGCTTCCTTTAAATAGATATCACAAAATTAACTGATTTATGATCTATAGAAATGCCGTTCTTAAGTCTCGCTGACTGACTTTGAATTTGTCTCTCGATGCCAACTCTCTTGTGGCCAAAGTTTCATTTGAAGAAGACAGTTCAGTAACGCTTTTAGGCTTGATTGACAGTCCAAATGCTTTTGCCGTACTAACAATATTTCAGTCAGGCCATTTTGGATGCTATAAAAACCTATAAAAAAAACAGGATTTTGTGACATGGCTCAGGCCCAGCTACAATGACTAAAATGCAACTATACTGTAAATCATTCAGTATTGTTATAGTTAGCATTTCCTTGTAGACAGACATCAGTTAGTAAACATCAGTTCAACTAACAAATTTAGGCAAAATCTGCTATATATTTTAACATCATAACGTCATATAAAGCACTCCTTGAGTAATTGCGAACCATTTTCCTTGCTCTTTAACACCTCTCTCACACCTACTTGTAAATGCTTTGCGGAAGTCTTCTCTAAGGCACATTAAGTTGTTAAATAAATCAAATTAAAGGATCTGTGTGCGGTGCCCAGGTGATGCCTGTGAGCAAGCTCGGCCATAATGTGGCTATCACATGACCAGATCTTCTAGTCCATTTGTGCCATTCGCCAAAGGTTAAATGCACAATAGGACCTGCTTAACTGTAGATTAGCGTAGCTCTTATCACGCTTGAGCTACTAAACTTGCTCTCCTGTCAGTCCAAGTGGGCACATGAATGCTTTGTATCAGGACCACTGCAGAAGAGCATCTGCTTGAGCTCATCTATGCGTAGTGCAAATTCAGACAATTAGCCCTGGATCACATCTAAAGTGTCCTTTTCACTTTGTCCTCAGAAAGTCAAAAGAGGAGTATGATGAGGAAATGTCCAGGAGGCTGCTATTGGGGGAAGAGGCTGGCTCCACCTCCAGCAGCTGCTCTGATAAGCCAATGGCAGAAAGCAGGGAAGCCCAGAATACCAGCTCTGCTAGCAGCCAACCAAGCAATACTGCCAAGGTAAGACATCATGTCGTATGAGCCAAAGAAGACCAGCGGCATGACCCTGTTACTGTGCGTTGCTTTTATCTCACAACTCACATTTGTAATTGCCAACATCCTCTCTCCCCTTAAAACCCAACCCGTCCTTTATAACATAACACTGTCTCCATTGTGCCATTTGTTCCATGCTAAGCTCAAAACTGAGGGGAATGGTGACAGCAGCCGCAGTAATGGTCACCACGCCCCACTAATGAACGGAGTCACTGCCACCGAATTTAATCTGGTAACCAATTTAATCAGTGACCCAATGATTAAAACAGCACAGCCCGATCAAAGGATGCATTAATACCATTTCAGCTGAATGTGTTATAGTGTAGGGTGAAAAGGGTAGGTACGTTTCAAACTGAATATTCATCAATTGGGTTGTGTAAAATTTTCGGCACGGTAGATCCGCTCTCCTTGATTTACCATACCAAAATCTATAGTACGGTACACAAGTATTGGCATGATATTAAAAACTTAAGTATTAGTGCATCCTGAGGGCAGATAGTAGCTGTTCTGTTGCGTAGCCTGTGTAGTAGAAGCTTTGTAGTTGTAAAGCCTGTAAATTAGGCCGCTCGTAGTAGCAATGGATTAGAAACTTTGCTGACTGCAGGGAGACTTTGAGGTGTTTCTTGTATTTTACACACTATTGAATGGATGTGAAGCATTGTCTTTAGATATTTAGAGGCAATTTAAATGCACATACTAAGTCGGATCTTCACTTACCAGTTTGGCTGACTTGGCTAGAAGTGTTAAGTGCCATTTACTACACTGCACTGTAACGTTTACTGTTGTATTTCATGCCTGTCTGGTTCTATTTGAGCTTTTATTCTAAATTACCTTTTTTAATTGGGTTTAAATGTCCTTTTAGAATTTCCATTTGCACTTATTCTTTTGATTTTCTCTATGTAACTGGCTTTAAATTGCCGTGTTTCCGAAATGTGCAATAAAAATAAACTTGCCTTGCATTGCCTGGTGAGATAACAGCAAATTAAGAACAAGCAGGTCAATTGTAATTGTGTTTTTCAGTACCCAGCAACGTTCTACAGTAATGAGACTCACGAGTGTCTACAAGTCTACAATCTGGGGACTCTGCAGTATTTGTGTCATGTATTAATGCCTGTCGGTCCCTGCCTGCAGGTCAATGGCAAACCTCTCACAAAAGAAGAGAGCAAGACGGGTGCCCCGGGAGGAGGAGATAAGAAAAGTGCAGCTCAGCGCAGCTCCACATCTAAAACCACACCAGGTATCTCAGAAGAGCTTCAAACTCTACACCGCCAACTCTACAGTTCTGAATTCCTCTCCTTTTCCTGTCTTGTTAAAACTCCCCTCCACATACAGCTGGCTTACTGGTTTGCTTTTAATGTTGGGAAAACCTTGAATAAATTCAAATGTATCAAAACCTTGGTAAACGTCTGAGGGATAATGTGGAGATCAATCGTGTGCTATTGTTTGTCTACTAATTAAGTCACATGCTAATATTATTTTGCTAACTTTATTTTTTATGGTTCACAACCTGAATATTTACCAAACTGTTTTGAACATGTGTGTGCAGATTGTGGCAGTAATGGCGTGGAGTCCAGAGTCCTTCCAGCAGTGAGAGCTCCAGTAAAGTGTGCTGAAGCCCCGGTCAGCCTCAGCCCTGGTACCAAGGATCAGAGCAGCAGAAGCCAGACTGCAGGCGAGCCGTGGCTGGAGGAGGCACACCGAGAGGCCGGCTTCTCAAAGCCATATACTGTGAGTCTCTCATTAACCTTGTTTCATTACTCCCTTCTTCTTCTTCTTTTTTTTACTTAATAGTAGGATATCAAATTCCCTTATGACCAAAGTCAAGTGATGAACTCCTTAATGTGTCTGACTTTTTCATATTATTTAGTTTGCACACCTCAGGGTCAGATGTGAACTGTAAAGAATATACACACTTAAACAGTTCCTCCTGAGAAAAGGGACGTATGAGGAGAACCAGAACCAGGACTGCTGCAGGGCAGATTGTCAGAACCTCCATCCATCCATCATCTACCACTTTATCCTGTATTCAGGGTCGCGGGGGGGCTGGAGCCGATCCCAGCTGTCATTGGGAGAAGGCAAGGTTCACCCTGGACAGGACGCCAGTCTATCACAGGGCCGACATGTAGAGACAAACAACCATTCACGCTCACATTCACACCTACGGGACATTTAGAGTCATCAATGAACCTATCCCCATCCTGCATGTCTTTGGACTGTGGGAGGAAGCCGGAGAACCCGGAGAGAACCCACGCTTACACGGGGAGAACATGCAAACTCCACACAGAAGGAACCCGGGCCGACCTGGGAATCGAACCCAGGACCCTCTTGCTGTGAGGCGAGAGTGCTACCCACTACACCACCGTGCAGCATTGACACCTGCTGCAGTGAAATGAGAGGTTTTCTGAAGGGACTCAGGGGCTCGGAAACACTACCGCTTTTGTCCACAGGGACTACCAAAATCAACAGGAAAATTCACGTAGGTGCTTATAGTACAGGAATCTGGGGGGATTGGTGCCCAAAAATCCAAAATACCTAAATGTTTTATCAATCAATAATAGCTGTAACACAGTTAACTGGGTAAAAGTCTTGTTTTATATTGTGATTCTGTGCTGTGCATGGTTTGACTTTACTGGTTCTCCTCCTGTTTCACCTAAACAAATGTAAATGTAAATGTTTCACCTCCACTTCTCTGCAGGAGTTGTCAGCGTGTCAGCAAGAGCAGCTCCAGCAGAGGGCAGCATATCTGCGTCAGCAGCGAGACAAGCTGCATGCACTGAAAAAAGAACAGCAGAAACCCAAGCAGGTGATAGTGCCAGAGGAGGCTCCCACCACCGTACCGGTAAGTAGAGCCTGTTCCTGGATCATCCTTAAATCTCCCTTCATAAAGAGGTCGGAGGTCAGGATCAACACTGTACATGTAGCACAACCTGGCTGATGGTGTTAGATGTAATTCACTATTTATTTCCTCATATTGGCCCATTGAAGAAGGTGCTGTAAAGGCGACAGATCATTTCAGCTTTGAGTTGTCCCTCAGTAAGAAATTGTGCCAGGACCTCATAATTTCAACTTCATGTGTGTAAGATACTTTCCATTTTCACATTTTCTATCTTTTAATTCCCAAACTACCTTCTTGACTTCACCTGATTTTCTTTCACTGGCATTTTTCTTTTCCTTCAAACCTTCCTTCTGACTTATTTATTGAGTGGTTGTTCTTCATTTCCCTCTGCCTGTATCTGACCTGGTCTGGCTTGTCAGGAGGCAGTGGGGCAGTCCCAGAGGAATGGGGCCTGTACCCCTCCTCCTCCTCTTCCTCTTCCTTCCGCTCCAGCACAGCACTCTGCTAACTCTTCTAAACAGAAGGTGATCCATCAGCTGCCTCTGTCCCACTCTGTCTCACACAAACTTAGTGAAGGTCCCCGGTCTTCATCCCTCAAGCACAGGGAAGGAACAGACTGCATTCTGAGCTCTTTTCAATTGAAGAGAATGAGGTCTTGTTTACAGTGTGGACTGGTAAATGAAACCCACTGAAAAGCTAATTGTACACTTAATGTTTTCAGTTGAAAGCTTGCATTTTCATTCATCAACATATCCTCGTTAGATCTGTAAAACGGTATTATTATTTATTTGATTTCTCATTTCAAAACGCTGACGACACATGTACTATGTGTAGCATGGCTATATTCCAGATATCATCATATCATAACATTAGTCATCTTCCCTCTGCGTTTTGTCTTAAGCCACTGGCTGTGATTTGTATCTTTCCTTTCTGGTTGAACTACTGCCTGCTCTGGTGTCTTCACACAGGAGATATCTGCTGAGGAGAGGAAGAAGCTACAGAAGAGAAAACATCTGGCTGACAAACTGAAAGAGGAAGTGATCAAGAAATAACTTCCGCTCCAACGGCAATATTCTCATTTGTATGTTTACTCCGTTAATCACACATGGCTTCCTTTGCACGGCCTCCTCCAGCCAGATTTCCCAAAGAAACACAAACATTGAGATCTTCCTTCTTCAAACTCATTTTCTTTGCTATCTAGAAGAAGAAGGTGCATTTGCTTTCATGTTTTGGATGAACTAGTGTACGGCGGTCTCCGCTCATGAGCACACACACACATACACGAGTATTCTAGCATGTTTGACTGAGCAAGATGAGAAAACCCACGGAGCAGTTGGGCAATATGCTGCCAGTGTTAGTAGACTTGAGTGGAGAACCCACACGGATTTTACTTTTCATCACTAGACACACCTGTGTCTAAAGCGCTCCGTATTTGCCACTGGTTGCACTACATTTACTTAAATGTTGTTTTGTTTGTGTCAAAAGTCTAAATGCAAAAATCACGGACTATATATGTAGTGCCCTCATCTCACATTGTAATGAAAAATGTGTTGGCAGCATGTACGCTTCTCTACTCTTACAATGCAATGCTTCACTATTGATAGGGTAAATGCTTATTATGCAACACTCCACTGGTCGGTAACGGTGCAAAACCGTGATTCATCACTATATTTTGTACTCAACACTATAGAGTAAACTATTGACTAATTTCTCTGTAGGCAACAGTCAAAAGGGTCATAAATGTGGGGAAACGCAAAGTCAACATTAGGCCCAATTGACCTGGAGTTAAAGGTTAATTCTGAGAGTTTTATGTTGAGGTGAAGGTAACACTAGCTAGCACAAGTCTACGGTCTTGTCGTTAGCATTCCCACAGCTGGTACATCATAAAACTGATAACACTGTAGCAGCTCATCCTAGTCGAAGAGTGAAGTTGTCAAGATGGACACACACATGTGATGCTGAAGGGGCCAAGAGAACAGTATGTCGCTTTCTACAAGGGCCACAGTATTTCATGTACACCGTTTAATAAATCGCATTTTATAGAAACAAGCTCGACTCCAGACTTTGTGTTTATTAAAACAAGTCTGGTCTCAGACTGATCTTCTGTTTAAATCTGGGGGTTTTGTATTCCACCAAGTAATATATAACATCTGAAATCGCACAAGAGTCAATTTTGGGGGAGATTTCATCAAATACAATCATCTGGACTCAAAAGGAATAATTCAGAAACAATTAGAAACGCTGTAGATCCAATTTGCCGAATCAGTAAATTACCGAAACAATGCTAGATTCACAAGTTCAATGTCAGGGTCACATTTAATTTCAAAACTTATCAAATAAATTCATACAAATGTTAAGAATGGATAGTGGTAGTAAATGCACTTGGTACAAATTCATCAAGGGGGAGCAAAAACAGTCATTGCTGGGTGACTAACAGAAAAGACAATTCGCTGCTCACGTACTGCTGAACTCCTGAAAAGCACATTGGCAATAATAATTTGACTTGTGCTCCTACCCTGCTGTGTTATCTGGCATTTCTAGCAAATTTGGATCCCCTTCACCTGCCTCTCAGTGTGCTTGTGGTGAGAAATGTTTCAACCCAACAATAAAATGTCTCTCATAGTCAAACCTTTGTGTCATGTCAGAAGTACTTCACTTAAACAACACTGTTTGATTCCAACACTGCACTGCATCAACTCTGGGGTTAAATCTTCATCATAACTAATAAAACAGCTCATCCAATCATGGTGTATGAATTTAACTGTAAAAAGTTTCCTGTCAATTTATTTTTTAATCTGCAGTTGTTTTTATGTCAAAGAAATACTGGACCTTCAAACAGGGATAAAAGGCTCCTGGAACCTCAAGCCCCTCGTAGCTTACTAGATTCATTCTTCAGTAATAAATGCAAGATGTTTCACCAGATACCAGTATTATAGCACACAGACAAGGTGGGCAGTTTTTTGTTTCCGATTCAAATTTAACTCTGAACCTGAGATCTGTCTGAGAGAAGGATGCCACGTCTTGAACCTCCTGAAACAAGAGTGTGCACTAAATCTACTCTAAGCACACTGACAGCTCAGGTTTGTCCCCAGTTTGAAATGAAAACTGGGCTACGTGTGCATTGTGATGAGGCCACTAAATTCTTAAATCCACTAAAATACAAAACTCAAGACATCCTCAAAATGTTGGCTGCAAAAATGACTTTACTGCAGTTTTAATGTTATTTTTAAAACCAGCATTTTCAACTTCTCTGCGTTTTACATTGAATCAAAGAAACCGGACTGAAAGGGTGAACAGTGACCCCCACCTTTTGTGCAACAACAACAAAAATACACAGGTAGGTAGGTATCTCTCTCCCCTTTGAAATCAGATCAGGGAAATGATTAAAAAGAAAAATAACATATGTACAGTACATTTTAACAAATTCATGAAATACAGGATATCTGGCCAACGCAGTCCTGTGAGACGCCGTGTGTTTTGTGTGCACCGTGGCCAAACAGACGCCATGGCTTTTGTAGGTTTGAGTCCTGCTCCTCTGGATCTAAGCCTCATTACTGCTGAGTTTCCATCCTGGTACATTTTGTCATTTGTGACCTCCCTTGTCCTCCCACATTTCTTTTAAATTCTTCTATGTTGTCTGGATCCCTCTAACCCCCAACAAACGTGAACAGTTCTGTGGCAGGGCAGCACACTCTGCTTCAGCCAGTCAAGCTTTCTATAACTATGACGGCTAGTCCTGCTAGCCTGACTGGCCCGCTGAACATTTCATATGCAGGCTAGTTGTGTTCTGGCTTCGTCGGTCATTGGAGCTCATTGGTTCGGGTTCGAGAAGAATGGATGGGAGAGTTCAGAAGAGGACGATGTGAGGGTTCCTGTGGGTTTGCTGTAGTACCGCAGCTACCTTGCTACTGTTGCTATAGCAACAGAGCAGAGTTGGGAACCGCCTTGGCAACGTTACTTCCACTCCACTGCAGCCTCTCTGGTTGCTACGTAGGATGGTGGATGAGGAGGAGAAAGTTGTTCAGGAGGAGGTCAAAACTCGGAGAGCAGGAGGGCGTTAAAAGAGAGGAGTGGTGAGTTTCTCCGCAGGCGGAAGAAAGGGAATTGTGGGGTCTCCTAGAGGAGGCTGTTGGTAAAAGAGGTAAAATCAACAGGCTGAAGGAACAGACTGATTTGTCTTTCTTTCTAAAAGAGAAGCTCTCCACCTCCTTCCACTGAGGGAGAAAAGAGCAGCAGAGATCAGGAGGGACTAAGTGAGGTTGGGAGCTCATCTTTGCCCATCTCCTCAGCGAGACTGATAGGTGGCACAGATAGGCCAAGGACCAATGAGACAACCAGAGGGAGGATGGGAGGGACTCAGTGTCCGTCCACTACGACCAGAAAGAGGACAATTAGCCTTAAGAGCTCAGACGGGGTCGCTTCCTTGGAGACTGTTCTTCCTCCTCCTCCTCTTCTTCCTCTTCATCCTCATCATCAGGGTAGTCCACCAAACCAACCAGAGCAGTCTAGGAGGAACAGGAAGAAAATAAAAGGAGTGGCAAAAATACCCACAAGCAAAAGCAATCCGTTCTCATATCTACACGAGCAAGAAATATGTTTATCAGTTTGTCATTACCTTCACTACTGGTGTGGCAGGAAGAGCAACTGTTTTGACGGAGGAAGCAGAGCTGTTGTTTGGAGAAACTGCTTGTGAGGCAGGTGGGATTACAGCAGGTTTCCCGTTATTGTTGGCACCATTAGCTCCATTGGCAGCTCCTGAGGTGACGGAGATGATAAATATCAAACTTTAAGGGTTGTTGCTATCTGGGGGAAACTATACTTACAGCAATACCAGAGCAGCTTACCTTTTTTGGCCTCCATGTACTTGCCGTAGCTGTCAGAGAAGTCATCCTCCATTCGGCTCTTCTCCACAGCCTCCCCATCATCGTCGTCGTCATCATCATTGAACCACAACTCCTCATCTTCGTCTAAAGACCGCGCATCTCTGCGATATCTGAAAAAGGAAATGTACTCCATGAAGTAGTTATCTACAGAAAAAGGGTGCTCAAAAATAGTTTCCTTCATGTATGGGGGATCAGTGGTAACTGGAAACATTTCTTAAAGAGCCACAGAACACCATAAGAAAGTTGACTGCCCTGATTTGACCTTTGTGTCCAGTCTACTGACCTGTTGAGTCTCTGACTCTGCCTGTCTTTTTCCTGCTCGTACCGCCCTTTCAGGCCCTTGAAAGTCTGGACGTACTCAATGGATTCAAGTGCTTTGTAGAAGTTATCCACAATATGAGCTATGAGAGATTTGATGTCCTCCTGGAACGAGAAGGAATGGTGGAAAATCATTGACAATCCCCTTTCAGTGGCACATATACACACACACCATATGATGATGAAACCTTTCCTTAGGGTTCGTTTTGTTGTGTGTCTACCTACCACTTTAATGAACTCAAAGAGCTCTATGATGGCTGAGTTGAGGAGGTTGTATCGGGTGCCATTGTCCAGTAGGGCATTAATGACAGGCTCAAACAGGTTCCCTTTGATGATATAGCGGTTGTAGTACTCATCTTTCAGACCAATGATCCGGCGCATGAAACGCAGGGCACCTTGAACAAAAACAGAAAACAACTCAGTAAAAATTAAGCCTTTGACTTTTGCTAGTGTGTTTGTTGGTGTGGCTGCATTTAGTGTTTGTGTATGTGGGGACTTACAAAGAGCAAGGAAAGTGTGTTTTGAGTTCATGAGCACCAGCACTCTCCTGAGCAGGTCTTTGTTCATTATGTAGGTCTTAATGTGATAGGTGTGGTGCTCCACACAGAAGGTCAGGAGCTCCAGGATCAGTGCCAGCAGCTGAGCTGTCTGGAAGTTGTCTATGCAAAACAAACAAACACATTTCCAAAATATTTAATAATACAAACCCACAGAATATACTTTACAGTCCCACTATGTTTCCAAACACAAGCCTGATCACTTAAATTATTCAGTTTATAGCAAATGTGCAGTTCCAGAGTAAACAATCATATTGTTTAAGTACTTATAAACAAAGCATTATTTTTTTTAATGCTCTGGGGCTTTTAATAAAAAGTTGTAGATCACTGTAAAATCACAATCACTTCTTCATTGAAGGCATTATGAAAAGGTACATCATTTATTTTATCCTTTTTCTGTTGGGTGGGTATGTGAAAGAAATAAGACTAAAACTGAATTAAATGTGAAGATACTATAACTATGACATGAATAGGTGACTAATGGGCAGTTCAGAGTTGATATGGAGTTAGACAACACCTACCTGGACAGACCGGGTTTATCTTAGTTGATCCCTCCTGCTGATCTGAAAGGCCATCACACAGAAAAATCTGTCAAATCTTACAGTTTACATCCGTTTATCTTACAGTCTGAACACAGTTCAGTTTATGTGAAGCCTTTGTCCCCGGCTCACCTTTTGAGTTTTTGTCATGTGCGGTGTTGGCCAGCAAAGGAGCAGTCAGGACATGCATGCAGTACTTGTAGAAGAAACTCAAAAATTCTGTCTTTTCTGTTTTCTAAAAGGAAACAAGTGACAAGAACATTTGGTAAGTTGTGTTGATGTTTAAGTGTTGGACAAAGCAAACATATTTGCAATTTTCTAGCCAGTAGCTGCAGTGTATAGGCACATAAAGAAGCATAATGATTTACAGAAGTATAATGTATCCATATGTAATGTTATTGCATATGTATGCCTCAAAATGCTTGCGTAGTCCTGCTTACATTGGTGGAAGCCAGCATGTTCTCAGGGTCAATAAGCGTCCTGAGCAGACCCATCAGCTGGACAGCGCCTCCTAACTCTGGGTCAGAGTCACAAATCATCTGCTTGATCACAACATTAATCAACAGAACATCCTGTAAACAAAAGAAAACACACATGCGAAGATACTGTCAAAATGATGCAGTTCAACGGTGTAGTCATATTAAAAGGAAACATTCACCAAAACACGTTGCATGACACAGTAAGCAACCCCTACCCCACTAGAAGGAAATATATTTCATAAGGGAAATTGTAGATTCCCTGAACTATACCGGCTCCACTTGTGTATGTATAGAAGTGGAAGTACAACAAGAGGACATTATTGAACGTGTATATCAAATGCAGACAATGCATAGTATGTTTCTCTGACATTCATAGGACTCTTTTCCATCCACGTTTTATTTTATATTTCACACCACTGTATATCTCATACAGTGAAGAAAAGAGTGCTCACAATCAAAGAATTTGAAAAAACGTCCAATTGAGATATAGAATTCACCTCAATTACGAAGCAATTTTGCCATGTGCAGTTTTTTGTACACACAAATTGTATGTAAAATTGATGCAGCACAGAGCTATAAAAAAAATGTAAGAGGGAAATACTGTAAAAAGGCATGTTTGTATCACTCAATACAGATTTCATACGAGTATTAACCAACTTGCAGACGGCATATTACTTTAAGTTCCAGTGCTACATAAAAACATTTAAAATATGTTCAAATTGTATAAATGCAATTCCAGGCCGAAAGAAACTACTACCCGACATCTAGAAAGTGCAAGTGCAAATGCTTACGTCATCCGTCTGCTGTGGTTCCTGCATGACAAACTCCCTGACCATGGAGGGGCTGAATTCCACCAAGTAAGAGAAGATGTCTGTAGCCGCTGCCCTCACCTGCAGGTCATCCATTCCCTGAAACAGGTGACAAACAGGAGTTGAAGACCAGAACAAAGTGAGAAGTCTACACATCAACATAATAATTCACCTATTGGCAAATAACAAATAAGGAATACGTTAAACCAAGGAAGTGTTTTATTACCAACAAATTCAAATAATGCCCAGAACATACCATGACTATTTCAAGAGCAGGTAAAATGCCTAGATTTGCCAGAGTTTTGAAGAAAGCATCTCTGTTTTGGGGTTGCAACGTTTGGGAAAAAGCACAGAATTCCTTGACAAAGTTCACCTGAGGAGTAGAGAGACAATAAAAAGCAATGGTTGATCAGCAATTGACAGATTAAACAGTTTAAGGTAATTGACAAACACACTATCCCCAATCATTGTTTCATTTGCAATGTTGTACAGCAGTAAGAGCTTGTATTTCTAGTCAGTTATCTCTTCCATTCCAGGACATAGTTTAATAAATGACAACTGAGTGGACCAACAGAATCAATTATTTCCTATTTAACTGTCAGTGAGCGACTAGACTGTTAAATGAAGAATGATTGCCAAGTTGATGTAACCGATAGACAAAGAGGTAATTGGCATCAAAAGCATCATGGAAAACCATCCAGTAAACATTTAACCCTTGCAAATCAAGTGGCATTACATACAACTGACTGAACCAACAGGAGATGATACTAAGCACTTTCCCACAACAATGAGCATTACAATACTTTCCAGCCTTTAGGTTTCTACATTTCAACACAGAAAAAATCTCCATGACATCCGGCCTGAAAATTAAAAAAAACAAAAAAAAAACAACAGTTTGACTTACAAGCTCTCTCCTTTTACTGTCTTCTGTGGCTTCATCTGTGAGCTGTGCAAAAACCTCTGTTAGGAACTTCTCATCCTCCTGTGGCACATGAAAAAGGGTTAAGGAATCAAATACTGAAGACATAAAAGGCTAAAAATGCAAAAACAAGACAGGAATAAAAAACTCAATCCTGGACAGTTCATATTCAAATTCTGCATCAATGAGAATCAAGAATAAAAAATGTGAGCTTTCCAACAACAATGATGGAACCTAGGATTTTTTTTGACAGTCATGTCAAATGTATTGTTTTCAGTACAAATTATTTTCAAGTAACACCTGCCTCACATATTGAAATCCACTTACAAGCAATACAATAGACATTAACGCATTCACTGAATTACTCAAAAACATTTATTATTTGATATTTTAATGGTTCAATCGTCACATGACAAAACTCGATGCACAGACATCTTTCACTTGGACAAAAGATTTCATAAAATGAAGTCTGTTGAGCAGACATATGCATTGTTTAATGGCAACATTTTAGGGGAGTTTATCACAAACCTTAACCATCAACTATCAATGGAAATTCTATTATTATACACTTATTATACTTTATCATGAAGTTTGAGCTACGTAAATGTCTGAAGCCACAGAGAGGCCAGATTCTCTTACACCTGTTAAACTGATGTATATTGTATATTGTACACACAGAAATGTTCAGCTGCAACCTGTTCAACTGGAAATTAACTTTGGTACAGGAAAATTCTTAGACAATGGCTTTTTGATAAAGTGTGCTTAAAGAATAATACAAGCTACCTGGTTTGGATCCTTACCTGCAACATACTGACAATCTCCACCTTGTTGAAGAAGATGAAGGAGGTTAGTGTGGACAGGAAGTTCTCTTCAAAAACGGATGGCGTGGGCAGGATGATGTCCTGAATGTACTGCACCCGGTAGGTCTGGTGAATCTTCTGCCGCAGCTCAGAGTCTGTGATGGGGATCACCTCCTTAAACTTAGCTGTCTTGGTCAAGAATTCCCGGTGCCGTTTAGGCTGAACTAGGGCTGGGTCATACTCAAGGCAGCCCACCACATCCATGATACAGTCATCAGAGAACATCACCTCAAAGAGGGCAGCTTTATTGAGGAACAAGACACCCCGGACAATCTCATAGAGGTGATGTAGACCTTCTCTGTTGTCCAGGTCCTCACATACTCTAAAGAGACCCAGGAGTTTCTTGATGTAGCCCTCACTCATCAGGGCCAAGGCAAGTTTTTCCCTCCGGATGGGCGATGATAGGACAGAGGTAACCAGGTCAGCAATCTCCTCCAGTCGGCTTAGCTCGCAAGGAGGGAGCTCCACCAGGTGGCTCGTCTCTGGAATCTCCTCGAAGCGCTCCTCCTCCGACTCATCGATGGGGTCCTGGGTGATGTCTAATGCAGGGTCCTTGCCTTGAACCTGGAAATAAATCATTGGTAGATATGAAGTGAAAAAGTAAGCATCAATGTACCACCTCTTGCCCTTTGTGGCCTTCTCAATAGAATTTCAGCAAACCAGCGCCACTACAGTTTGTGTACTCTCCAGTAAACAAATGTTTGAAAAGAATGCACACAATTTGGTAAAACTGGGTTAACCTACCTGGCAAATCTTCTCCCATATCTCATCGCAGCCTGCCTTTTCCTGGAAACTCAGGGCAAGGTCATAATTATCTGCTTCTGACCAGACAATCAGTGTGTCCTGGAATGAGAAAGAAACGTCAAACTGTTTACAAAAAATGCTTATCACAATCACAGACCACACTTAAATGTGGTTGCACGCGCTCACACACAGTCACGTTCTTAAAACATGCTTCAAAAGATAATGGGACCTCACATACACAACATTATGAGTGAGATTACTTTCTACACTCGGATCAATTATTTCAAAACAGGTGGCATGTACGTTTCAAAATTCATCTCATGGTACTTAAATTATGAAAAAGAAGTTTTCTGGTATTGTAAATGCTCAAGATGTGACCTGCCTATTGCTTGTTTCCAGTTTTACATCGGGGCCAGTTACTGAATTACCATTGTCTGCACTGCATCATTGTAGCAGTAATCCCCCAGCAACAAGTCTCAATGTTGAAATGATTACATTTTTACTCTCACACAACTCTAAATTTTGAAAAGATTGAGGTATGCACGTACGTGTCATTTGTGGCTGATCCAGATCATCTACTCTTACCTGTTGTTTCTGATATGCAGTATTCGGGCTTATCTTCGACTCCAATAGAAGAGATCCTAAAACACAAAGACTTGGGTAACTTTTCATTTACGAGCTAGTGTGAAAGCTCACAACAAAGATCACAGTGATATCGTAAGCATTTCTTGAAGGTTAAGGTCAATTAATCTGCCTGGCAGTCAGACAGCATGTAAGTTAACGCTAAGTAGACAATGAGAAACGTTACATAAAACAATGTTGAAAAAAATAGTGAGTTAAAACTTACAGTAGATGGGCATATTAACGCTAGCCTATTACAATATTATTATTTTTTGGGGTTGACCTTCGCGTGGACCCATAATGGTTTACTATCCTGAGAAATAACAAGTTTGTACATTTAAGACTAGACTTTGAAGGCCCCCCATGCTACTGAGATCACGTCGCCTGCTAACCTAACGAGCTTGCTAGTACCCGCTATTTAATAAATGATTGCCTTTCATCTAGGCAGCAGTACAAATACTGGTTGTTCTAATAGTTTGAAAACAGTGGCCTCTAACGCTACAGTAAATTCAAAGAAGCAATCCCGATAAGTTAACCAGGTATTCATAGTGGCCAATTGTATTCTGTCCGAACAACCAGAAGTTAGCGTGCTAACGCTAGCCACCGTAACATCAATGCGGCTATGCTAACTCGGAACTTACCGTCTGATTCGGCCCGAACTAATAATGATATTCCCTTCAGCCGTTCAACAAACGTAGATGAAACGTGTCCGGTGCCCCGGTCGTCCCACTGCCGGTCTTCATTTAGCGTATATACTTTAACTCGCCGCCGAGTGTCCGACATGGTTAACCGAGTCGGAGCTAGCTAGCTAGCAGGCTGCTAACAAGCTGCTAACCTCACCCTGTCTGGTGTTTTCCTACCCTCGACCTGTTAACTTTGTTTCCACCCGCATGTTATAAAACATGCACGTCTAAGTAAAGTTCACAACAGCAGTGAAATGTATCAGTAGCTATTTCATGAACATATTCCGTTCGCGGTGTGAAACAACTCAATAGGCGGCCTATTATCAAACAGTAAAATTCAGAGAGAACACAACAACTCTAACGGCCTCCTTGCTAACGTCCACACACCGCCATCTTGTAATCCGATCTTGTGTTCTTTTTCTTCTTCGACGTCAATCAAGCGCTAACTGCCGCGGGGTCTCCTCCTCCGAGCGACATCGTCCAATGGCGAAACCGCAACGCCAGAAACGTAACGCGCCACCTATAGACAAGGAAAAGACAAGAAAAAGTATAGCTATTGCCTGCAGATTACATTATATAGTAGACAGATGTTATAACAATATGGTTCACGTTCACACACACACACATACACACACATGTGAAAAAACATAAACATGAACATAAAACATGTAAAATAGGTTTTTAAATTACAGGACTGTATAGTGTTTGAAATGAAGAGGATGCTGGGTGGGAAATTAATCTTAATAGAATGTTTTTTCCCAACTCCCAACTCTCTCTTGCCAGAGGGAAGTATTTGTTTGCAATCTGTGGATGAGTTTTGTCATATGGATTGTCTATACTGACATTTTATTACATTTATTACATTTCCTGTCCAGTGAGAGGGATCCCTCCTCAGTTACTCTTCCTGAGGATTCTTCCATTTTTTTTGGGGGGGGGGGGGGGGGGGGGGGGGGTATTTCCTCATCTATCCAGCTGTAGTTGTGCATGCACCTGGACAGTGGACATTTTAACAACCTATGCATTTTTAATGGTTAAAATATATATATAAAAAAAAAAAGTTATTGTCATTTGTAATGAATTTAACGAACAAACTTATTTCTAAACATCTAGGACCAGAGAGCTTGACTTTCAGCTTTTTCCCCCAGCACTTACCCAACTGACTGGTTTGCCAAACAGACGATTATTTCAATACCACCTCAGGTTTTTAGCAGAAATATTGGGAACGGGGAAATGTTGTTTGAATTATTCAGAAAACTGCTCTGAACTAAATATATGCCATATGAAAGATTAATATTCATTAACATAGTTGAATTAATTGTATTAAAATGATCTCAATTGTCAACCCATGGGGATTTCATTTTAATTTACTGTATATTTATGCCACAAGGTTAGGGTTGAGTGACAATCATAAGAGAGTTGCAGACACAATTAATCACCAAGGAGACACCACATGCAGGCAGAGTGTGACTCAGCAGCTGCTGATGTGGTTTCCTGAGCCTCAGGGCTGTACATCTTGTGGGTGTGGGGAAACTCTTCTACGTCCCATTATTTAGCCCATCGATGTGTCGACATATCAAGAAAATGTCTCCATGTGAAGTATAATTGGCGGTGAGGTCAGTGGCGATGCATAAAGCCAGCCTTTTTTTGTAGTGGGAATTAGAGCGGTGAAACATTAGAAATACTCCAGTTTGCGTGGGAAATGCTTTCAAGCTTCAAAATAGCGTTGACCACTGTTGCAGCACAAGATTGTACACTGGAGAAAAGTTTATTATACAATAGTACAAGTACAATTTGTGGCATCTGAATGTTGGAATACGTTAAAGTCTAAATGATTCAAATATACACACACTTTGCTTTCTTTGTCCATATCTTGATCATGGACTAGAGAGTATAAGAGGACACACTGCCACGGTGGATACCAAACATGGACGTCTCGTACCACAAGAGGCAGGATTATAACACATGTGAATAGGAAAGGTTCTGATACATTGCAGTCTGTTGGGTGAAAGATGCTAAATGAGTGTTGGAGGAACCCTCCTCCTGCTTGATGCTGTCAACGATAGCCGAGGTGGCAAATCTGAAAACAAGACACCACTAATGGAGATACTTGAAAATAAAATCTGAAAATGTGCATCTCCTCTCAGTCTGTGCATATCCACTGAAGTGCCATGACAGCAGGATGCTGCATTTGATGAGCTGCGGTTCAGTTCACTCCCGTGCAATGTCCTCGCTTCCATACCCACGACGTCAGGGTAAACCTCTTCATGTACAGCACTGGGTTCAGTTTGTAACACGATGCGATGCTTTTCAACAGAACTGTATGGCAGCAACATCTACTCCGTTAAATCCAAGTTGTTAGCCCGTCAGGTTGGTGCGTCACAAGTCTGTGTTGGTCGTGTGGCCGTTGCTTGAACCGATGGAGATGCTCTGTTTCTCACTCAGCGTCTTGACGACAGACGCAGCAGGAGACTGGAGCACCTTCCGTGAAAGTCTCATTCTGCCATCCGTTGGGTCCCGTCCAAAGTACTTGACCTGTTAGCATAAGTCCAGTCAGAGACAATAAGCCCAGAATGTGAAGACAGAATGATTCTTGTCTGTAGATTTTGACACGTACCTGTATCTGCTGTCCCACCTCTAAACCCAAAGCACTTGGATGTTTGATCTTCAGGAGGGAAATACAAAGAAATTACCTTTGATTGATGATTTCATTCTCAACCACTCAAAGAAACATCGACACGCAAACAAATTCACTGACCCGTTTGTGGTCCAGTTGGGAGTTGTGGAGCAGGACAGCGCTCATGTTGGGATACAGTTTCACCATCACGCCAATGTCCCTAAAGCAGAGAAGGGAAAGGCAACACAAGCTAAAGCATTGATTTATCCATAGTTTGATGTGTATTGAGATCATCACTCAACTGCTAACTGTTGACTCAAATACCGTTCTACTGTTAACATCACAATGTATTGGTTTACCTTATCTCAGTGATGGTGGCGGTGTAGATAGCACCAAACTCCAGCTGCTGTTCTTGCTGCAACACAAACAAATAAAGCCTGTTTGTTCACGCACATACAGTACAGTAACTTTAGTTGTTCTAAAGGCCTCTACAAGCGGCGGAGACTCACATCGTCTTTGCAGATGTCACCGATGAAGTCTTGTGCTTCATTCATGGCACCTGGTGTTGGAGCGAACACAGAGAAAGTCTCCTCGTCCACCTGACTTATTGTCACACCTGAAGAAGCAAAAAAATAAATAAATAAAAGAAAATCACAGTTTTAACATTCAGTTAAGGAAAACTAGAATTACTGCTTTGGGGTTGTATGACTTTGCCAACCAGTCAAGTTGCAGTTTACATCCAAGTCTGTCCAAAATTTCATAATTTTGTTGTTTTATCCTATTAGACTTTTATGTGAAAAAATAAATAAATAATAATTAACATATTAATTCTTGAGTTATGGCCAAAAACTTTTTTTTTTGTGAAGTCACCTTGACAATTGACCACCAAAATACATACATATGGATGTCCAGAGGACCTGTATGAAAAGGAAAACTGACGCTTGGTTAGTGCTATACATCATTCACAAAGCTATCATGTTCCTGGTTGGTTTTCTAAATCAGTTAAATATGAATTATGGAGTACTTGTTACCTGTCTGAGCTTGAAGCCTGCGAAGATTATAGCCGCCTGGACCAACGAAGCGCGCTCGTCTGGAAACAGGCACTCGGACAGTTTCTGAAGGCAGAATAACATTTTTATGCGAAAAGTTGGGTGAGCATTCTTATGACAGCCCAGTATTCTTGTTAAATGATGTTCTCTCACGCAAGAGCAGATACTCGGCAGCTCTATCTACATTGTATCTTACAACGTAGTTACTAGCTATATGAGAAAACACCATTCTCCAAGCTAGTCCAAGCATGTCCCTCCTCCTGTAAAATGTGTATATTCTCACACAAAACTTACCAACAACAGGTCCATTCTCTTTCTTAGTCTCTCTGGGTTTTGCGATGCATTTGTTCATGATGGCCAAGATTTCCCTCTTTGCCACTGGAACATAATAATATTGAATCAAAGGCCATCAAGCCACCAAAAATAATGTGTTCAACTATATTGTTCAGTGTAAAAGTTCAGTTTCGTTGCCATTTGAGCTTACCTGTGCCCTGCTGGATAGCCTCCATGACCACCTTTAGAGGCAGACCTGGGATCTTCACGTCAGCCTGGAGGTTAAAGAAAGGAGCGATTATTATGGACTTACATTAGAGCTAAACAAGTCAGATTCAGTTTATTTACAGTATTTAGCCCAATATCGCAAATTGCATTTTTTCTTCAAGGAGTTTAGCAATCTGCATACAACACCCTCTGTCCTTAAACCCTTGGTTCAGATAAGTAACCCCTAATATTCTATAATAAACATAATGAACTTTATGTATCAAAATGCAAATCTTAAATTAAAAGCATTAAATCTGCCTTCTTCTCACCACATTATATTACAGCACATAGAATATTTGGAAAAACTGATATCTTTTGAGGTATTTATTGGCTTTTCAACAGTGTATTTTAGACATGATATATATGATGTTATCAGAAACAGTACCTGCAAAGCAGTGATGCCCTTGTTTGTTCCTGCCAATTTGAAGTCCATGTCTCCAAGGTAATCTTCTATTCCCTGTTCAGAAAACAATAATTGCATATATATGTATGTATGTATGTATATATATATATATATATATATATATATATATATATATATATATATATATGTATAGCTTAACCACACGCTTTCTTCCACTTGGCAGTTATAAATGGTTGGTCACACACTGTATGTACCAGAATGTCAGTTAGTAATCTGTAGTCTTGGATCTCAGCTGGTTTCTCTGGGTTGGCCTTGGAGATGAGGCCAACTGCTACACCCGCCACAGCAGACGAGATGGGCACCCCTGGGTGACACGGATTTGGACATGTTAGCTCCATATAATCACACAATCACGTTTCATTAATCGTGAATAAAAACAGTGAAAGGAAACCAAATCTACCCACGTATCCAATTTGAATTTGCATAGAGTAGCATGTATTAAAATGTTTTGCATTTTTTGAGTTTCAAGGTGCGTTGAGTATATTATTAAATGGACAGTAGCTTCATTATCTGAATGCCCTCATACCGACACTGGAAATAAATAGCAAATATTATTATCCAGATGTACTTTGAAATTGCATTTAAAAAAAAAAAAAAGAAAAGAAACCTTAATAGAAATGAAATGTTTTATTTGAGTTATATTGGTAGCTGCAAGATTAAAGTTGTGAAAAGGAATAAATACTGACAATTGTATTACAGAGATTATCAACTATAAAAAGGGAAATTTAAAGCATCCGTTACCTGCATCCATTAGAGCAAGACTGCCTCCACATGCTGAAGCCATTGAGGAGGATCCTGAGAGGAGAAAGGGAGGTGGGAAATGGGAGTGGAGGGGGGGGAAAAAAAAAGGCACTGAAATGTTCCTGTCCGAGTAATCCCGCCAGTCAACGAACATATTTTGCGTGGTGTTTTTACACTTGACAAACTGTGTTGCCACACTCACCGTTTGACTCCAGCACCTCAGCAGTGACACGGATGGTGAAAGGGAAGTCTTTGGGAATGACTGGTCTCAGAGCTTTCTCAGCTAGGGCCCCTGAACATGAACAAACACAAACACACAGTCTTGTTGATTCTTAATGGGAACGAGTGGTCACTTAATACCAGGAGAACGAGTTTGAGCACAAACCATGTCCAAGCTCTCTCCTGTTGATGCCTCCCATCTTTCCAATCTCATTAGTTGCATATGGAGGGAACTGAAATTACAAAAAGCAACATTGATTTTAAGTTCACCTCAACATAGAAGCATACATCTAACAATCTACTTCACTTTAGAAATAAAAACAGGATTTTACTCACCTCATAATGAAGCATGAAATTTTTGGATTTGATGCCACTGTAGAAAGACAATGAACAGAGGACCTGGGTTAAACTGTATTTTGTATACTTTATACTTTTGTTGGTGTGAAACCATGTGTGAAATGACATTCAGATATAGACAGATGTTTAATTTTCTAATGTAAATGGTATGAATGTGTCTGTTTACATGTGTGAATAGTAACTTTACCTCAAAGCTGTGGTGATTATATCTGCTTTGATACTGGATTCTAGGGAGTCAAACGTGACACTGCTCAGCACCTATATAAAAAAGAAGAGGTGGAGGACTGAGCTTTGTTAAAAGACTAGAGCGGCTTTTTCACAGAAAAAAATAATCTAATTTCAAAACAATGAAGCTTTGGTGGCCTCCCTGCTCTGTACCCACCTGTGTTTGTCCTCTCTGGAACAGACCTGAGCCATGCAGCGGTTTAAAGAGGTCGACCTCGCAAGAAATGTTCCTTAAAGCAGTCAACTCCCTCCCATCGCACCTGACGACATGTCACATTTTTAAAAATCCAGTTGTAAAAGACACATCGTGCATCATGGGAACATACATGAATTACAACGTGGGCAGTGTTTACCTCTTGTACTCATTAAGCACTAAATTGCGGAAGACTTCTTTGCTAACAGTGTTGAAGGATTCGATGACTTCAAAGGGCTCAGCCTGAGGGAATCTTTCTACACATGGAAGACATCAATTGACACTGTTCAGCTGACAGGTACAAGTACACAGACTCAAATTAATTGGAACATAATGAATATATTGATCGAGTGAAGTGGGTTGCAACGATGTCTGAATCAAATGCTGAAGATGATCCACCTTTTGTGCCCTCTTCAGTTTCAAGTCGGACTTTATTGATAGCTTCATCTCTTGAAATCTGAAACAAGATTATGATGAGACTATTACTGCTACTGATCAAGAGATAAGGTTCATAAACATTGTCAAATCACAGGGAAGAGACACACGAGGGATTCTAACTGCTTTAAATGAGTCAGACTTCACCTTATCGTGTGTGTAATCAGTGAAAACAGCATAGATCTTCTTGGAAGCTATTCTGCAAGGAAGAAAACAAGTCTTTACAACAATATGATTCCCATTTTTGTGACTCAATTTTGGGGGAATTAAAGCAAAAATACTGCTTCATTAAGGTCTGCC
Organism: Eutrigla gurnardus; assembly: GCF_963514095.1. NCBI lineage: Eukaryota > Metazoa > Chordata > Actinopteri > Perciformes > Triglidae > Eutrigla > Eutrigla gurnardus. Next base: position 15,700,828 of record NC_139925.1, read on the forward strand.
AGCAGTACTACCGGCAAACACTTTACTGAATAATGCTTTTGTTTGATTTACAGACAATTCAATTCAGGAAAAGAAATCACTCAGATTCATCACTGGTCTTACTGCCGAACATGTTCCACCATGTCAGTGGGGACTGAGAAGATCTTGCCCGGGGTGCGCTTGGTGACCTTCTGCTCTCGAGCCAGCTGCTGGATGGCATGTATGATCTGCTGGGTGTGTTTGACTCCCACCTTCACTGCATGGCAGAAGTCCTGCTGTAGCACGTTCTCAGCCGACGCCTCGATCATCACTGGCAGACAGAGAATGACATTTTAGAAGAGTCGTATGATGCTATCATCAGATAAACACTGAGCTGCAGATCTAGTTCGCTCTGTTTCAGGGCGACAGCTCTCTGCTACCTAGCTGAAATAAAATGTCCCTTGCAATGAGTAGAAAATGTAATAAAACCTGTTATAACACGTTTTCATTTGATGGTGTAATAAAAATAATCACTTACATTGTTTGATAGTCTACAGTGCATTCTTCCCTTTCTAAAGGCTTTTGGTGTGTAATGCTGCAACACTTTTTCAATAAAAGGACAGCTCTGAGTGCATTTCCCTCTGGTAAACAGCATCTTATTATTTTGGGGCTTTTATTGTGAAAGGTAAGAACAGACTGATTGGATCTGGTCTGCGCTGCCTTTGTCACAGTTTAAACATACAGACTCTTCGTGTTGTTGTACGCACAACATGACTGATTGATGCCTTTATTGACAAGTAACTTATTCAGACTTAGATTTGGAGTTTGACACGTTACTACATTATCAATCACATTCATTACTGCTATATATACAGCTAAGTCAGGCTTCTTGGGGTTGACACCTACACTTTGGAAGTGATGAATAAGCAGCTGTTTGTTTATAGCATTATGACGTGTTCAGTAAATAAGCATCTGAGCTTGTGGTAGGAGTTGTATACTGTTTGCCAACTTACCCACTTGACTGCTGGGGGCTCCAGCCACAATCAGGTTAAGGCTGCTGGAAGTCATCTCTGCCCTCGTGGGGTTGATCAGCAGCTCTCCATCTACCATGCCCACACGCACAGCACCTGAAAGAAATGCAAACACACAGGTAGTCGCAGGCTAGATTCAAATAATTATGTACAATACTATCTGAGAAACTGAAATAGAACAGATTGAAGCAAAAACCAGGGCTTAAGGTCAATTAATCAAAAGAGGTGAAGAGGCTCAGTTGTGTTTTCCTCACCTATGGGTCCATTCCAGGGGATGTCAGACAGGGCCAGAGCAGCAGAGGCTTTAAAAAGAAGAAGATATTGTTTTAGCTAAGGATCTGAACTAAAGCTAGCTCTGTGGAAACATGGATGGCTGAGATTTAACTCACCTGCATTAATAGCCAGCACATCTGGATCATTGACACCATCAACTGCCAGCAGGTTACAAAGGATCTGCATGAGACACGGACATACATGGAGGCAGATATACATTAATATAATTTGTTCAAAAAGCAAAACGGGGTGAAACTATTACCACATAGACAACTTTTTCCAAATGAACTGACCTGAGTATCATAAAAGTAACCAGCAGGGAACAGCGGTCTGATCGACCTGTCTGAGCAACAGAAACATGAGGAACTGTTGAGGCGGGAAGTAGAACACAGACAGAGCTGCTACCTTAAGGCGTACACATCAAAACGTATCAACTCACCTATGAGTCTGCTGGTGAGGATCTCGTTGTCAGTGGTGCCCAGCTCTCGCCTCAAATGGTTAGTGGGGATTCGTCCTGCAGCAGCTGCTTTCTGTCTGTAGTCCACCTGTCAATTCAAGTGGACAACTGATGGTAACAGGCTGAATATTGAGGAGTTCAATCTACTTAATGACTATTCTACCAGATCAATTTACATTACATATAGAAATAACTAGACTCCACTTAACAGGCACAATAAACAATCGCAGTCTAAAAACGTTTGAGGATTTTACTGTAATGGCAGAGTGGAGAGAACATACCACAAGGGGCATGAATTGAGATGGAGAAGGTTTGGTTCTGCTCACAGCAGTCACCATCACAGAGGTTTCCCCCAGCTTCAAAAAGAGAAAGACAGTAACAAAAGATATATTTAAAGAAATCACACATAGCATCAAACAACTGGGACTGACTGGTTAAGCCTGACAGCGCACTTTATTTATTATTGTGAAGAATAATCTGCTCCACTACATTTTAATACAATACACACCAGTGATAATAACAGTGTGGGTTTGTGTTATTACCAGTCGTGTCCATCTGTTTCAAAGGAGTACTTAAATGTTCTAAATAGATTTGTGTATTTCACTAAACTATCACAACCAAAGGGAGAGTAGTAATGTTTTAAGGCAACCCAGTTAATCTGGAATACAAAACCGCATTCAAAGACTGAGAACAGTAAAGTTACATCAGACAATGTGCATAAATAAATTTCTTAATTTGCAGGATTCAACTCTTAACTAGTAATATTTTGAATCGGTGAAATATTTGAGTCAAGCCCAGTCAATTGTACTGTTAAAGCCACAAATCACAGGTGTTTACAATCTGCACATACAAGACCCTCGATTCACAAGGGAAACAAGGGGAGGAACCTCAGGAGAAGCAACAGACATGCAATATATTGAGTGTGTCTATATATAGATAAAGACTAGTTCTAGAGTTATAGTTATGGTAAAATCACAACATTGAGATGTTATGGGAATAAAGTGCAAACATTATGAAGAATATGGATCAGAGAGGCTGTCAAGCAACATCCCAGGTGCTGCCATCCCAACCACCTGTTTGTTTTTGTTTACTATACCTGTACTACAGCAGATCCGTCAGCAAATCTAGCAAACCTCCCCGAAGAGATCTCCAGTTTCCTACAAAAATAACAAGACCACAACGCATCAAAACCACCGTCATATTTACATGCAGTACAGTGACATTATGTAAACCTGTATTCTGGGCACCAACACATCCCAGTTATCTATTCTGGCTGTGGTTAAGACCTACACGAGTAAAAGTGAGGTTACCAAAGCAATGTGAGGAGGCTGCGGAAGACACAGTTAGCTCCTGCTTGTTAACAGTTATTTAGGAGAAGGGATACCAGGAAAGTCAACTCACTTCTCCCCAAGGTCCACTAGCAGTCTCCTTGGGTTTGTGTGGTTGCTGTAAACGCTGTGGTGACATGGACGGACGTGAAGGCGAGCAAACGAGT